>NC_058130.1:373062512-373199367 GCF_016433145.1 Gracilinanus agilis
CAGGTTGAAGAGAAAATATCATAAGTAGCCAGAGAAAAATCATTCAAATATCATAGAGCCTCAGTCAGAATTACACAGGATATAGGAGTTTCTATATTAGAAGACCAAAAGCATGGAATATGATATTCTATAGCAGAATGGACCTAGGACTACAACCAAGGATCATCTACCCAGTGAAACTGACCATAATACTCCAGGGGAAGATATATAAATATACATATATATATACATATATGTATATGTATATATATATATACACACACACATATATACATATATGTATATAATGAAAGAGAAGATTTACAGACATTACTGATTAAATGACCAGAACTGAAAGGAAAAGTCATTGATCAAATTCAATATAACACAATCATAAAATTTAAAAAGAAAAGAAAAAACTCAAGGAATTAAAATGATTACATTCCTTCATGAGAATATATTAACAAGGATAATTAAGGTATAATATATTTAAAATGTTATTTTATTACTTATTTATATATTTAAGGTAATGAAGGGAAACAGTAGATTTAATTAATTTCATTATTACATAAGATAACTAAGATATTAAGATAGCTATGATGCTTGATGTACCTAAGGTACCTAAATTAGTTATGGTATAAAAGTTATAGAAGATACTTAAGAACTTTATCAGTAATAGGACAGTAAATAGGAACATATATAGACAAAGGGAAGGTAGTAAATTGAATATGATGAGATGACATTCTCCTCTAATCCCCCAAACAAAACAAGGTATCAAATAAAAACACACTGGGAAAAACAAAAAGAAGAGAAAATTAGGAGTAAATAATCTCACACAAGAATGTGTATAAGAATCAGTACAGTGAAAGGGAAAATGGCAGGGGTGTCGCAAGCAGTGCTTACTCTAATTGGAATTGGCTCAAAGCAAGAATAACTTCTGCACACAGTATAGAAACCCATCTTACCCTATAGGGAAGTAAAAATAAGAGGGGGAACAGAGAAGAGAGGGAGAGACAAAAGTGAGGGTAAATTCATAAATGTTGTAGTCAAAAACAAAAATATTTTTGAACAGGAAAAGGTTAAAAGGCATATAAAAGGATAAAGAGGTGAGCAATAAGGTAGTCATAATTATGAATGTGAACAGGATAAACTCACCCATAAAACAGAAGAGAATAGCAGAGTGGATTGATTAAATGAGTGGTATATGATTTTAATAGAAAACTGTTGCACCATAATAAATGAAAAGGAAGCTGATTACAGAAAAACTGAAGACTTAAATGAAGTCATGAAAAGTGAAGTGAGCAAAACTGGAGAATGTTGTACACAGTAACAGAAATCAAGTTCAATTATCAGCTCTGAATGATTTAACTGCTATCAGTAATGTAAGGATCCAGGACGTTTCCAAGGTACTCACGATGATAAAAACTATACAATGTCTGAAAGCAGATTGAAGAATGCCATTCTTCATTTTATTTCTTTCATGAATTTTTCTCTAATATAAGCAATATGTGTCTTTTTTCACAACATGATGAACATAGAAATATGTATTTTATAATAACACAAGTACAACCTATATCATATTACCTGCTGCCTTGAGAAATTTTCAAATTTATAATATAAAAAAGAAGTTATCTGTATCCTCTTCCCACACAGAAAAGCAAACAGTTCAACCTTGTCCCTTATGATTTCTTTTTTGTGCTTATGTTTTTATACTTCTCTTGATGGACAGCTAGGTGGTGCTGTAGACTGTCAGGTGTTAAGTGAGGAAGACCTGACAAACATGGCCTCAGACACTTGCTATGTGATCCAACTCACTTAGCTCTGTTTGATTCAGTTTCTTCATCTGTAAAATGATATGGAGAAGGCAATTGCAAACCTTTCCAATATCTGTGCCAATAATACCCCCAAATGGTGTCACAAAAGTTAAATACAACTGAAGCAACTAAGCAACTTCTCTTGAGTCTTAAATTTGAAAGTCAGATTATCTATTCAGTTCTGATCTTTTCACCACGCATGATTGAAATTCCTCTTTGATTTAATATCCAGTTTTTTCCCTGAAAGATCATACTCATTTTGCTGGATTGATTATTCTTGATTATAATCCCATCTCTTTTGCCTTTCAGAATATCATATTCCAGACCCTCTGTTCTTTTAACATGATAGTTGCTAAATCTTGAGTTATCTTTAATGTGCCTTCACAGTATTTGATTTATTTCTGCCTTCTTGAAGAATTTTCTATTTCCCCACAGAGAATTGGGCTATAATATTTCTTGGAGTTTTCATTTTTGCATCTCTTTTAAGTTCTATTTGGTTCATTCTTTAAATGTCTATTTCACCCTCTGGTTTTAACAGTGATGGGCAAAATATGGCCTCCGGACCAGATGCAGCCCCCTGAAAAGTTCTATCCAGCCCTGCAACATTATTCCTAATCTGAGAAATACAATGGGTAGGATACAATATGATGAAACTTCGAAAGAGTTGCCTTATAAACAGACTGACAGATGAGCATTTCCTTTCCTTTGGCCCCCTCTTTAAAAAGTTTGCACATCACTGGATTATAGAATATTGGGGAAATACTCCCTAATAATTTCTTGAAATATGACATCTAGGCTCTTTCTTTGATCATGGGTTTTACTAAGTCCTATAATTCTTAAATTCTCTCTCTTCAATCTATTTTCCAAGTCAGTAATTTTTCAATGATAAATTTCATAGTTTCCTCTTTTAAAAATGTTTTTACCTTGTTTGTCCCATGGAGTCATTGATGGCTCATAGAATCTTTGGCATTCACTTGCTAAATTCTGATTTTTAAAAAATTATTTTCTCTACTAAACCTTTGTGCCATTTTTTTCCATTTGATCAATTCTGTTTTCTTAGATGTAATTTTCAACAATATTTTTGTGCCTCCATTTCCAAGCTGTTACTTGTCTTTTCATAATTTCCTCCTTTACTTTCATATTTTAACTTAATTTTTCCTCTGCCACTCTGAATCAAATTTGAAAATTATTTTTTAAATCTTCTGGGAATTCTTGTTGTGATTGTGTCCAATTTATTTTTTTCTTTAAGGATTTACTTGGAGCTGTTTAAATTTCATTGTCTTCTGAATTTATTCTTGACTTTTTCTATCTGCATTTTGCTTGTTTTTCTACCCTATTAAAGAAATTTTGAACTTGTGTTGGACTCTGTTTCCAACTTGGATTAGAGGGACCCTGTATCAAAATTCAGGGAAATATTGCTACTATTTTTAGATCCTGTTCTGTAAAATTGAAAGTTTTTGATGTTCTGGAGAGAGATATGATCACTGCACTCCTGGTCTGCACTTTGATCCTTACCCAGGACACTGATCCCTTTGGATTATAACTGAAACCCCTGTTCCCATGGGGCTGCAAGTGATACTATTCCTCAGGGGCGTTTGATCTCTTGTGACCAAAAATAATATTGTCTTTCAGGGCTTCTGCTCCCTCTTAATGGAAAGTGCTCCTCTCTGCCCTTGAACTATGCCCCAGAAGTGGTTATAGACGAGAACTGGTGAATGTTTTTGAGTCTACATGCCCAAATTACAACTTCAAGCTGCCTCTGAGACCCCTGCATTATCCCAGAGAGTGAGGGAGGAAGTGCTTGTTTTGGGAGGTTGGAGAGAGGAGTGAGGCATACAAAAAATGTCATTGGGGATTGGGAAGAGGGTGAATGGAGCAGCTCCCCCATGCAGGCCCAGCACATGTGCCAATACTTTGCCAATGCTGTTTTAAACAGTGGAGTTAGCAAACAGCATCTGGTTCTGCTTACAGTGCTATCACAAGGATCCCCTGTATCTCTTCCTGAACAGTTTTCAGATACTCTTACCATCTCTGACATGAAAACTCCTGAAGCTGCAGTTGTTTCTATCACCATCCCCTACTCCCATCACTATTGTTTATCCATGTGTGCTTCAGTAAGCCTCCACCCCTTGTCACAAATTGTCTTTCTAAGCTCCTATGTTGTCTTGGGCTGGAAGAATGCATTATTCTGATCTTCTGTCAGCTCTGCCACTCTAAAACTTGATTTGAGATATTACTTAAAGTTTTTTGGAGAGGAATGTTAGGCTGAGTTCTTTCTCTACTCCATCATCTTGATTTTGTCCCCAGAAGTTAGTAATTTTACAATTTAAACTGTTATATTGATTTTATATACAGAGTTTTCTTTTAGCCTAGGTTTTCAGATACTAATTCCAGGGTTCTTTCCACTATATTATCATTGCCTAAGTAATGCCATAAATCAATCACTTCTCAGCACTAAATTAGTTATATTGATAATAACAATATTAACCCTTTCCAAAATGTTTTACATGTGTTTTTTTTATTATAATTACTTTTTTTTAATTTACATTTATTAATATTCATTTTTAACATGGTTACATGATTCATGCTCCTCCTTTCCCCTTCAACCCCCCCCCCGCACCCCCCTTACCTATGCGCATTTCCACTAGTTTTGTCATGTGTCCTTGATCAAGACCAATTTCCAAATTGTTGGTAGTTGCATTGGTGTGGTAGTTTCGAGTCTACACCCTCAATCATGTCCACCCCGACCCATGCGTTCATGAAGTTGTTTTTCCTATATGTTTCCTCTCCTGCAGTCCCTCCTCTGAATGTGGGTAGCATCTTTACCATAAATCCCTCAGAATTGTCCTGGGTCATTGCATTGCTGCTGGTTCAGAGGTCCATTACATTCGATTTTACCACAGAATGTCAGTCTCTGTGTATAGAGTATTATAATTACTTTTTAAGGCAGATGCCATTAATTGATTCCTTTTGCAGGTGAGAGATTGATGTTGAGAGATCTTAATTAACATGTTACAGGTGAAAGAGCTAATAAGTGTCTTAGGAAGAATTTGAAATAATAATTTGAAATCTTCCTCACTCCAGTTATAGTACTATGCCACTTACCTATCAAAGAAAGGCATGTTAATTCTTACCAGTCATTCAAACTTCACTTGATTTAGTAGCCAAATTATTTCATTAGTCAAAGTATGGCACTAATGTTAGTGAATAACACTTTCAGTGGACAACTAGGTAGCACAGTAGATAGAGTGTCAGGCCTAGAGCCAGGAAAACTGATATTCATGGGGTCATATTTGGCTTAGGACACTTACTAGCTACATGATCCTGGACAAGTTACTTAATCCACTTTAGCTCAGGTTCTTCATCTGCAAAATGAGCTGGTGAATACAATAGCAACCACTCCAATATTTTATTCAAGAAAACCCCAAATGGGGTCCTGAAGAGTAGGATATGACCATAAATGATAGAACAACACTTTCAGTAACCAAACTATGGCATTTTATCAGTGGATTTTTGCTACTTTTATCATTTTCTTTTTCTTTTCTATTCTTATGTTTTTATTTCTTTACCTTACAATCAACTCCTTTTCTTCCTTCTTGTATACTTACTTTTAAACTTCCTAATGGTATTCACGTGTGGAACTTAGTATTACTGGGCTCCAAAGGTTTCTAATCCATACCACTGTTTTCATGGCTCCAAAGAATTGCTTTTTCAAACACCTCACTTGGTACCAAAGAGTAAGTAAAAGGGACAAATGAAAAATGTCACTCAGCAGATTCCAGCTCTTTTACTTTGAAGTAAAACTACAATGGTTTTATTATTTGGGGTTTTTTTAAATCTGGGTTTTTAATGCTACTTTTGTTTGTATATAACAGAAAATTTTCAACAAATAAATCCTCTATAAAAAGACAAGCACAACAGTTTGGCAAAGCTGAAGTTTCTAAGAGAGAGGCTGAATGCAAATTTAACTTTTAAAAATTTGTTTAGTTTACTTTAAAAATGTGTAGTTTTATGACATAAACATACCATAGTTTATTCAGACATCTTCAAACTGTTGAGAATCTAAGTTGTTTCTACTTTTGCAAAATCACCAAAAACACTGTTATAAATATCTTTAAACAAAGATTTTTTGTGGCAATTTATATGTCAAAATTAATTTTAGGAAATGTAAATAGTTGTAATTTCATGCTGAATTAGTGTGTTGTGGTTTAAATTTAAGGCCATTATCATTTGTTTAATTATATATATATACATATATATATATACATATATATTTATATATTTATATGTGTGCGTGTTTTTTAGTCACACACAGGATTGATAATTCCCTTGATCTGGCCATTACCAATAATAATTCCATCTGAAGATCCAGTCCTCTGAAATTCTCTCCCTCTACCACTCCCTATCCTTAAATTTCTGTTTCTCTATCACTTTTCCTAAACTAATTTTCATCCTTACCATAGATTCTAGTTACTCCATCCCTTCCTGTTCTCCAAAACTAATGTTCTGCTGTTGTCTTTCTTTATTTTCTTCACAAGCTTGAGTTTATGGTTGCCCAGTTCAAATATATGCCACTAACTAGCTTTGAATCCCTTGCCTTCTTGTCCTTTCACTCATCATGCTTTATTATATTCCAACTGTGCACTGTCTTCAACATCCACCTTTCTTTTCCTAACTTTAAGCAAATATATATATATATGTATATACACATACATATACATATATATTTCTGAATAAAATCACACAACCATGGCCATTCCATTTACTATAAATTTTTTGTTACCTACTATCAACTTGGTACAAGGCACTTCTCAGAAAATACTTTTATTCTTCCTTGACCGCTTTTTTTTTAATCACACTCTCTATAGCAGTTTTGCTAAACATTCTTTCTCCTCAATGTTACTCTATCACCTCCTATCTCCTCCCTTTCAGTAGACCTTACCTTCCATCTTTCTGAGAAAAAAAAATCCTTCAAATATTCCATCTTCTCTCCTTTTCTATGCTTTGAAACATCTCTTCATTATACCCAATTTTTCTTCCTTCACTCTGTCTCAGCTTCTTCAAGTCTAAGAACCTCTATTCAAAACTCATATTATACAATCTCTTCTACATGATGACTTTCCTCTTCTACTCAGGTATTAGTGCTGCCTCAAGCCTCCACATTATTTTTGTATTCATTTTATCTATAGTATATTTTGTTTTCACCTATTTACACTAGGAGGCACTCTATTCCTAGTAAAATATAATCACCTTTAGGTCAAGGGCTATTTTGTTGTTATATTTGTATTCCCAGTTTCTTGTTCAAATGTTAGTGTATAGATCGAGTGCTTAATATATTCATGCTGCTGAACTAAATTGATGTAACAATGGGTATTTTGCAATGGCAAATCTTTCCAATTATGTTTGATATTATCCCATTTTCTACAGATATTTCTCCATTAATCATTTCCTTTCTTTCTTTCTTTCTTTCTTTCTTTCTTTCTTTCTTTCTTTCTTTCTTTCTTTCTTTCTTTCTTCCTTTCTTTCTTTCTTTCTTTCTTTCTTTCTTTCTTTCTTTCTTTCTTTCTTTCTTTCTTTCTTCTTAAATCTCTTCTCCCCTCACTCTTTTTTCTAATATCTGCAAAAATATCTGAATGTCCCCCATTCTTAAAAAAAAAAACACTTGACCCTGTTTTGCCATTAAGTTATCATTTTATATCTCTCTTCTGTTTCCTGAATGAGTTCCAAGAAAAGGCATTCTCTACTCATTGTCTCAACTTCTACACTTAAGCATTTTTTCGCAGTCCTTTTTAATATGGATTCCATTCCCACATTGCACATAAAACTGTTACCTTCAAAAGTAAAGATTAGCTTAGTTCCTAAATCCAAGAGTAATTTCTCATTTCTTTTTTTCTTAGCCTCTAAGCAGAATTTGACACTGTCAACTCTTCCTTCTACTTAGATACCTCTCTTCTACCAACTTTTTTGATCCCTGAACCAATATTAGTCAGCAGCAATATGTGTCCAAGAATTTGAATGCAATTTATAGGCCACATTAAGAAAAGACATAGTATTCAGAAGAGTGAAAGTAAAAAGGTTTTCTGTACTCTGACCTAATCAGATAGAATTTGAAATATTAGGCAAATTCTGGACATGACATTTTAAGGACACTGACAAACTTCAAGAGAAGATATTAGAATTTTTTCAAGTTTTGAAGTATTGTCATGTGGAAAAACAATTAGATTCATTTTGATTGGTACAGATAACAGAATATAGATAAATAAATAGAAGCTGGAAAGAAGTTGATCTAGGCTCAACTTAAGCATAACTGTGGGTTTGAGCTTTATAGAGATGTTGCTATGGAAATTCAAGGCATTAGAATTTCCTGTAGAAGGGAAGGCTATTTACCAAGAGTTCACCAGGTACCCATCACTTATAATCTGATGAGCTTTTGAAAAAAAAGGAATAGTTTTTCTGGAGAGGTTGGGAGCCATAAGAATTTCATGGCTGGGACTACATCCTAGATTAACTCATTAGGGTCCTGAGTAATGGCCAATGGCCTTCCTCCAGACTAAAAATTTGAGTGCAGTTTGTAGTACCCTAGATGAGGATGAAATAAAAGTGGGGAAAGACTCAGAACAGATTAGATTGATCAAAAGTAGAGATTGTGGAGCCAGCAGATGACAGAAGGACTGGTAAAACAACCAAACACATATGTGTGTATATATGTATATATGTATATATATGTAAATATGTGTATATGTGGGTGAATGTGCATATATATATTTGTATACACATATACATTTATCTTATAAATATAATATAAACAAATATAATAAAATAATAAATATAAGATAAATGTACATATGTAGGCAACATATTTACATTTATAGTTATAATACGTAATCCTATATGTAGTTATATATTCATATACATAGATCTGTATACATATTTAAAATTACTTCCAATCATTTCCAGATGAACTGACTTCTATTTCCTAGTGTGAACTATTCCTTATTATTCCCTACATCTACTAGTTAAGATAGCTAAGAAAGAAAGAGGGCAATTAAAAAAAAAACCTCTGTATTTGATAGCTATTGACCTGAGCTTATTGGGTAATTGAATATATGGGGGAGTTGAGAGCAAGAAAGCATAATTTACTCCTTAAAGGGATGGGAGATGAATTTTCTCTAGGGGTAAGGGCCAGAGTCTAAAAGAGACAATTTATGTTTCAGGAAGCATACTAATTGTAAACCTAAATGTAGAGAAGTCTATGAAGAAAATGAACCAAAGAGTTGCTACAATGTAAAGAAGGTTTGGAGCTTCCATAAAATAATGGCTGAGAGAACACTGAGCTACCTGCTTTGGGTATTGCCTTGGTTGACCTTCCAAACATGGTGATGATTTAAGAGACTGAGTTCCTAGAATCACACGTTCAATGCATTGCCATTTAGCTCATCTATTTGTGTTTGTTTTGGTAAGTAGATTCCTAAATACTTTATATTGCCTAGGGCAGTGATGGGCAAACTTTTTAAAGAGGGGGCCAAAGGAAAGGAAATGCTCATCTGTCAGTCTGTTTCTAAGGCAACTCTTTCAAAGTTTCATTGTATTGTATCTTACTCATTGTATTCATGAGATTAGGAATAATGTTGCACTGCTGGATAGAACATTTCAGGGGACTACATCTGGCCCATAGGCCGTAGTTTGCCCATCACTGATCCAGGAGCATTTGTAAAAAAAAAAATCAAAGTGAAAATCTAAATTTAACTTGCTGCATGTTCTTTCTACCATGAACATATACCTTATATGTACTATATATGTAATATGTATAATATATACCACATATATATTTATGTAGATCTTAATGCTATGGGAAAGTTGTACAGCAAGGAAAAGTGCTAATAGTTCCCATTTAAAGTGTGCTTAATAGCAATACAATGATCCAGAACAATTCTGAAAGACATGACAAAGAATGCTATCCACCTACAGAGAAAGAACTGTTGAAGTAGGAATGCAGATGGAAGCATATGACTTATTGCTTGTTTATTTGGGTTTATGTTTTGGGGTTTTGGTTTTATGAGATTATTTACTTACAAAAATGCATAATATGGAAACATGTTTTCTGAGATAATACATGTTTAACCCAAACTGAATTGCTTGCCAGCTCCAGGAGTGGGGAGGGAGGAAAGAAGGGAGACAATGTGGATCATGTAACTTCAGAAAACTCATGTGGAAATTTATTAAAATGTTTAAAAATTTTAAATAATGTATGTTTAAATTCCAGATAAGACTTTTCATGAAATTAAAAGAATCAGAGGACCTCAGAACAAAGTGCTTGGTAAGCTTAAAGTTCTGGAGAAACAGTTGCTTTTGCTATTTTGTCATCGTTCTTAAAATACCTAACATAAATCTTTAGGGATAGTTCTTCCTAATATCAAGTGACAAATCTTTTTAACTAAAACATGCTCAGCAAAGCTAGTTTTACATTAAGACACTATACAGATTAGTTTGAATTCTTTTCCTTAGGATAGATTTAAAGGCAACTACCATAACTCCATTAATTCTTTTCTATCTCTAGGCAAAATATATGTATTTCAATCATTCCTCATATGATACTTTCAGTCCTCTTACCATCCTCTTCTCTCCTGATTAGTTTTTTTTTAATTTGTTAATACCCCTTTTAAAATATACTACCCTTCTTGGAATGTGATGCTACAAATGTGTTCTAATGAGTGCAGAATACTGTGGGACTGTTACCTTCCTTATTCTTCAATTGTTGTGGCCAAAGATTTTATTAGTTGTTTTTTGACAGTAAAGTCACCCTATTGGCTTTTATGGAATTTAAGCTCCACTAAAACTTTAAAGTATCTTTCTCATAAATTGATGTTAAGATAGGACTTGTAGCTGATCTTTAAACAGTTAAGTGCAGAAGTATATGTAATAGTACTAAATATTATCTTATTGACTTCAGATCATCATTTCAGCTTGCCTAGGTCTCTTATAGTATTGCTTATATCATCTATTAACTATTTTTAAATTTTTACCTTCCTTCTTAGAACCAATAATGTATTTCCAAGACAGAAGAATGGTAAGGATGAGGCAAAGAGTACTAAGTGACTTGTCCAACATGACACATCTAGGAAGTGTCTGATTTGAACCCAGGACTTCCTATCTCTAGGCATCTATTAACTATTAGCAATATAGTAATTATGCCTCCTGAATTTCTCACATCTGTGGTTTTCAAAATCATACAACAAATGTCTTCATCTGAATCACTGATAAAAATTTTCAATTCAACAAGGCTGCAAATAGGACCCTGTGGCATTTCAATATAGATCTTCCTCCAGTTTAACATTTTAAAAACCATTAGTTAACATTGGCACATTTATTCAACTACTTTAAAAAATCTATCTGGCTGTAATAAGTATGGCATTGTCTAGCCCATGTTTTTCCATCTTGTCCACAAATGTGTCATAAGAGAAGTTACCAAATTCTTTACTGAATTTCATGTGTGCTGTGCCTACAAGCTTTCCCTGATTTGTCAATATCCCAATCAAAAAGGAAATGAGTTTGACCTGACTTCTTCCTAATGTTATCATGACATAGTTCATATTGTTTTACTATCTTCCTAAGTGTTCACAAATATTCAGCCCAATAATCCATTCAAGAAATTATTTTTGGAGGTATGGGGTTAGATTTCAAGTTCACCAGTTTATAATTTCCAGAATATACCTTTTAAAAATCCTTTAAAAAAATCAGTTCACTTTCCAGTACTTCCTTTATTCTTCAGATATTCACAGAATACTGACAACAGGTCTGGGATAACATAATTCTTTCAATATCATGAAAACATGAAATAACTTAAAATTATTTGCTTTTCACTTAAGATCTCCAACTTCCACCCTCATATCATTCATGTTTGATTCCCAAAAGTTATAGAGACTACAGCAATCGTTTCTTTGGCATAAGGAACTTCCTAGTAAAGAAATTCCCTCTTTGGCACCTTCTATTATCTAAAACACTGAGAAATTCAGTGACATGACCAGGTCCACCCAACCAATACCTCAGAGGCAAGACTAAAACTAGATAATGCTTATCAACATAACGTTTATTCTACTCTCTATAATTTTAAAAACATTCTCCTTGGTAAAGAAGAAAAATAGAAACTGAGCAGCTTTGCTTAGTCTTTGTCATCTGTTAACATTCCACAGTCTGCTCCAAGAAATTCTTTTCTCATTGTTCTTCCTCTAAACATATTAAAATACCCTTTTTATTGTCTTCAACATTTTTCTTGTCTCAGATTTTTCTTTGGTCTTCTTGACTGTGTTCCTTTAGGTTTGTACCCCTCTTGAATTCATCTTTATTTACATATTGCTACCTCAATTTTTTCTACATGATCATCTTCTACACTCTGTGAGTATGTAGTTGATACTGCACAAACTTTTCATTTATTTGTTTGCATGGTTTCTCCTCCTTTAGAATGTGACCTTCTTAAGACCTGGTAGGTGATTAATAAATGATTTTAAGGTGATGTTTGAAATTCTCAATTTATTTTAAATTCCCTTTGGTACCCCATTTGATATCTTTACATGCTTCCCCTTTTCTTGCTCTTTAGAATCATTTACAATTATAGGGTCAGAATTGTGTTTTTGAGAGTGCCTCATTTCTTTTAAAGTATCACTACATAGACTCATCCTAATTTGGTCACTTTTTCATGTATCTATCACCTGGTGAAAGACATAGAACCTCTTTGGGCTTCAGAGTTTTCATCTTCTTCATAAAATTAGGGAGATGGAGTGGATCTTTAAGGTCATATCAAGCTCAAAATCTATAAAATTTTAATCTAATTGTCCTGTGATTTGCTTCCTATCATTCTGCTGAATTTTTTAAGATCTGGTTTCTAAACGTTTGTTACATCTGAATAAGGCAAATTTTTTTCCAGAGGTCATTTCTAACTCTAAGATGACACAGTCTGTCCATGTTTGTTAGTCACAAATTTATTTAGAAAATCCTATAAAATTAACAAAGAAATTAATTGAGAGATTTTATAACTTTTGCAAAGTTACATACTAAACCCACAAAAACACCAGCATTTCACAGAAATAATATCAAAATCTAGGAAGCAATAATAGAAAGTGAAGTCCCATTCAAAATAATTGCAAAATGCATAGCATATTTAGGAGTTGATCTATGAAAGCATAGTGAATAACTATACAGATTCAATTACAAGGTGCTCCTTAAAGAAAAAAGGAACAACTTAAAGAATATTCCTTGATCATGGCTATGCAATGCTAAAATAAGTTTAAAATGGCGAGAACTACCAAAGTTTATTTACAATGTTTTTGCTATCTCTATTAAACTGAGAAGACAGCTAGACAAAACATTAACAAAATAAATCTAGAAGAATAAAAGATCATGTGGGCAGCTGGGCAGCTCAGTGGATTGAGAGCTAGGCCTAGAGATGGGAGGTCCTAGGTTCAAATCTGGCCTCAGACACTTCCTAGCTCTGTGACCCTGAGCAAGTCACTTAACCCTTATTACCTAGCCTTTACTTCTCTTCTGCCTTGTAACAGGGAAGAAAGAAGAAGAAGAAGAAAGAAGAAGAAAGAAGAAGAAGAAGAAGAAAGAAGAAGAAGAAGAAGAAGAAGAAGAAGAAGAAGAAGAAGAAGAAGAAGAAGAAGAAGAAGAAGAAGAAGAAGAAGAAGAAGAAGAAGAAGAAGAAAGAAAGAAGAAGAAGAAGAAATTTCCAGAGAAATAATGGTGGAGAAAGATAAAAAATGGAACTTTCAGCTTATAAAGCAGTCATTCTGGAAGACATTGAGTACTCATTAAAAATAGAAAAACAAACTAAATAAACTGACTAGAAGAGGAAGAATTTGAAATAATTGAACTCAACAAATTTGTGTTCAATAAACCAGAAAACATGTTACCCCCTGAAAGAACTCCATACTTGATAAAAACTACTTGGAAAACTAGAAAGCATAATGGTCCTAGACCAACATCTTACACTATATTCCAAAATAAATTCTAAATTAATATGTAATCTGAACATTAAAATTAATATCATAATAATATTCAGGAAAGAAATAGAAAGTATATCTTTCACAGCCTTGTTAAGGGGTGAATTCCTACCCAAATAAGTACTAGAAGTAATTTACAAAAGACAAAATAGATCATTCTGTGGAACAAAAGTCACTGTGGCCCCCTACTGCTTGAAGGTCAAATGTGTTACATTTCATCCTTTCCCAGGGTGTCTAGATGCTCTTCAAATAGTTCTAGCCCCCACCAATGGTGCTCCCTCAATTTTAGAAGATGTAATCCTCTGTACTCCAGTTACATGTATCCATTAATAATTGGATTTGCTTTTATAAAGGAATATTTATTTCAGAAGGTATAATAAAAATATACAAGTTTATTCTCAGAATTTTGAGTTTAATCTTCCTTACTCTTTGCCCCACCAAAGTCTCTGAGCAGGGGAAGGAATTATGTTAGAAGTTTAGCACATTTTCCTTAGAGTAAAGACCCATTTCCCAAGACTGAAAAAGCTTCTCAGGCTTGAGTTCCAACCATTTGGTTTCTCTGGGAAGACTTCTTTATTGTCAGTTTTGGCTGCACTTTTTTGCTTAAATCATATTTCTAAGATAGCTATGATTCAAATTCATAGATCTAGTTGGGATCACCTTAAATGGAGGAAAACTAAGAACATAAAACAGAAGGAATGACATCCAGGTCCACTTCTTCCAGCTGAGGCAAAAGAGAGGGAGCATTCTCTTCCCATCAGTCTAGTCTATGGTCCCCATGGTATTTGATCCTTAACCTTTGTATGAAGCAGATAAATGTAGCCAAAAAGAGCACAGCCAAAAAAGAATAAATGTCTCACCAGCTTTCTAGACACAGGCAGTCCACCCACATGGCCGTCACCTTTGAAAATCTAGACATAATTCAAAGGCCTCTCATGGAATCTAAAACTGGGAATGCCTAGACAAGCCTGGGTTACATGTGAAATTGAAAAGTCTTTTTTACAAATAAAATTAATACATAAAGCACAAGAAAGGCAGCAAATGTCTGTTAACATTTTATCAAGTATCATGGATAAGGGTTTGATATTGATTTCTAGACAATGGAAAGAAATACATAAAATTAAAAGTCATTCCACATTTGAGAAATAGTCAAAGGATGTAAACTAACAATTCTTTTTAGAAGAAGAATTGCAAATTATTAATAATTGCATTTGGAAAGCACTAATAATAAGAAACATGCACATCAAAACACTTCCTACCCAGTAGAGAAGAAAGAAATGAGACAGGAATAGGAAGATTATGGGACAAATGTGGATTATGTGAAAACAAAAACCACCAATAAAAATTATTTTTAAAAATAAGATAGACATTTTCTCCCAAGAATCTTCCAATTTATCAACTATTTTTTTCCTTAATGGTCAGATTTAAATCTAAACTCTTCCCTCACTCATTTATTGGTCCCTCTACCTTTATAGAGATACAATTGTCATCAAGGCAATTCATAAATCTATCAAATGCTCTGCTTTTAAGAGAATGAGATTTCTAGCATATGTATCCATAGTTGATATATCCTATTGCTTCTATCTTGCCAGTGTCCTAGTTTTGAATTTTTATTAGGAAAGCATCATCTATATCTTACACCTTGCTAGGTACTTATTATATCATGATGCTGATATCACCTTTGCTTGTTTCCTTTTATTCTAATTAAAATAGTTTCTACTTCACTTACCATATAATGCATTAAAAAAACCATGGATCAAAAAGCTTGTTTGAATTCTAGCTCTTAAACATATTAGCTTTATGATGTGGGAAAGTCCTTTAATTTTTCTGATTCTCAAGTTTCTGCAACTGTAGAATCGGATAATAATATTTGTATTACCTGTCCCACTGGGTTGTGGTGAGGAAAGCATTCTGTAAATCATAAGCCTTTGTCCTTGTCATATAATATGATACAAAATGTGAGCTATTATTATTTTGCACCCAGAATAATAGATTTTATGTCTTACTGTATTTTTGTGGAATGAGGTAACACTCTAGTATGTCATACAGCAGATATTAACCATTAGACCTATCCTTAACTGGATGGAATGGAATTCCTCAGGAGGTTCCCTTCATAAAAGATCTTCAAGTAAAAGCTAGATGGCCATTTGTTGAGAATGCTGTCAACTTCAAATTAACCTAGAATCTTCTATCTTAGAATCATTTCTAAAGCAGAAGAGTCGCCCCCACTAGGCAATAGGGGTTAAGCAGCTGGCCCAGGGTCACATAGCTAGAAAGTGTCTGAGGCCAGATTTCAACCCAGGACCTTTCCTCTCTGGGCCTGGCTCTCAATCTACTAAACCAATTAACTGCCCCACAGAAGTAGAAGGCTTTTGAGATCCTTTATAACTCTGAGGTTTTGAGATTCTTTAGGATACATTATAGTCTTCTTTTGTTGTATTCCAGACATAATTCCCATCCTGCCAAAATCATTTCATGTCCATGGAACCCTACTCATGAGTAAGTAAACTTTTCAAAAGAACATTCAGATCTATTAAAAAGACACAGACTACCTGGTCACTATTCATTTCACTCAAGTTGCTATATACTTTCTCTTTATGGCCTGGGTAAGTTATTATCCCCTTTTAAGAACTATTTTAGCACAAAGAATAAATGACTTCTGAAGAAGCAGAATCTATGCCCAGTTCTAACACATTCTAGAACAGAAGTCATGGTAATCAACCTCTGGTTTATGACCAAAGAATGCATTATGACGTCAAACTCCAAGGACATTTTAAGAGCAAATCCTTAAGTGGTTTTTCTAAAGGGCAAAGAACAGATTTCACTTCCCGGAGGTTAACTCATATATTCCATTCTAGAGGCATCCAAAGTGGGTAAAATAAGTATGTCATCTTTTGAACCCTTCATGTGGGCAGAATAGTTATCATTTTCTGGAATTTAGCCTAACTTCCCACTAATAAAAATGACTCCAAATGTATGAGAAAGAATTGGAGACTAGAAATTATGAAAATAAACATTTGACCACATTTCAATCTTGTGGTGCAGGAAGTGATGGAGAGACACAGTTACATGAAATCCTGCCAGGGTTTATTGAAAATCTGTTGTTTCCTAAAGAATAGGGTGTGCCTCAAAGCTATTTGCAGTGTAGTTCAGTTAAACAATAGAAATCATTAATGTAAATGAGATACTTTGTGGGTTTGGAGAGCTCTAAAAGTATAACTCAGGAAGGGAACTGGGAATTAACACTCTTACCAAATGTAGCATTTGTCATGGTGTAGAATTTGCAAAAGATAGTATATCTCTTCTCCTGAAGATAAACTGCTTTTCAACACATTCATGGTTCCCTGCTTATACAAATCTTTACAGAGGCATTTTCAAAGCATGTTGTTTATTCATGTAACAAGTTTTAAAATGCTGCCTGAAATGGAATGCGTTTAAAGGAGATTGTCTAAGGTCATACTTCTCTTGTCTCCTTGTAATGGTGTAAACAGCAAGAAATTTTAGGGTACACTAGTACGTAAATAAAATGGAAAAGTTTTTGTTTGCATTTCCAATAATAAACATGAGCAAAACTTGCAACAAAATAGCTAGCAATAACTGAAAATGTGGGATATGAGGAGTTTCCTACTATTTTCTCAGTGCTAACTTCTTGAATTTGAATAACTCTTATAGAATGTTATAACAGAATCAATATATTCAGGTGGAAAGGACAAGGATGATTCGGAAGCTATAAAGGGTCCTTGGCTGGGACTGTGAAACAAGAAAATGGAATGAGCTCCGGAATGTTGTAAGAAAATGGGCTGGAATTCTGAACTTCATCACTGGTGTGTGTGGAACTTTAAAGGGCTTATGTTCGACTGCAGGACTGTTGTCAAGGCAGGGTCTCAGGGTCTGGATGTTAGCTTGGGCCTGGGGTTCAGAAACTGAAACAGAAGATTGGGGAAGGAGAGGCTTCCTGTTGTCTTGTTCCTTACTCCTTGCTATAGCCTCCTGCTGGCTGTGCTTCCCTCTTATCCCAGTGCCTCAGATGTTCTCTGCCTACCTTTCAATTTGTTCTTTTCACGAAAATTGTTGCTTCACTCTGACTCCTTATTGGTACTTTCACTCCTATATTCATTTCGTGGTGATATTTTAAGATTGGTTGGAGAGGATCCTCTTGGTGGGTTTGAGTTTCCCTGCTTCTACTTCGCCATCTTGGCTCCTGTCAAAAAAATCACATCCATTATTTAAAAAAGAAAATTAGAAGACATTGGAATAAATGGACCCTTCCTTAAAGTGACAAATGGAATCTGTCTAAAACCATTGACAAGCATTATGTATACTGGGGATGAACTAGAACCATTTCCAAAATGATTAGGAATGAAGCAGGGATATTTATTATAAGCACTACTTTAATATTATGCCTGAGATGTTAGTTATAACAATAAGAGCAGAAAAAGAAATTGAAGGAGTTAAAATAAGCAATGAAGAAAGAGTTATCACTCTCTGCAGATGAAATGATGGTTTATCCTGAGAATCCATCAAAAAACTAATAAAAATAATTAACAAGTTTAGCAAATCACAGGATACAAAATAAACCCAAATAGATCATCAGCACTTCTATTTACCATCAACAAAGTCCAATAGCAAGAGATAGAAAAGTAAATTCCATTCAAAATAACTCTAGACAATATAAAATATTTGCAGAATATCAAAACAAATTCAAAAATTATATGAACACAATTATAAAATATTCTTCACGAAATAAAGTCAGACCTAAGCAATTGGGGAAATATTCATTGCTCATGGACAGAATAATCCAATATAATAAAAATGGCAATCCTACATAAGTTAATTTACCTATCCATTGCCATACCAATCAAGCTATCCAAAAATTATTTCATAGAGCTAGAAATAGTAATAAAAATATTCTTCTAGAAAAATAAAAGGCCAACAATATCAAAGGAATTGATGAAATATATGAAGGAAGGAGGCATAACTGTAGTAAATTTCAAACTAAACTATAAAAAAACAATCATTGTAGTAATCTTGTACTGACTGAGAAATAAAGCAGTGAATAAATGGAATAGGTTATGTAATCAAAATATGGAGGATAATGTCCATAGCAACTTAGTGTTCCATAAATCTAAAGATCCAAATTTTAGGGGCAATAACTCACAATTTGACAAAAACTCCTGGGAAAACTGGAAAACAGTAGGGCAAAATCTACATGCATACCAACATGTCACCAGAATAAAGTCAAAATGGATACTTGATCTAGAAATAAATACGATGTTATAAACAAATTAGGGCAACATGGAAAAGTTTAATTGTCAGACTTATGGAGAAAAGAAGAATTTATGATCAAACAAGACAAAGAACATTATGAAAAATGAAATGAATAATTTTATTACATTAAATTAAAAGGGTTTTATACAAACAAAACCAATGCAAGCAAGATTAGAAGAGAAACAACAAATTGGGGGGGTAAGAAATTTTATAACTAGTACCTCTGACAAAATTCTCATTTCTCAAATATATAAAAAAAATAACCAAATTTATAAGCATACAAAACATTCCCCAAATGAAAAATGATCAAAAGATATAAACAGGCAGTTTTCAGAGGAAAAAATTAGAACTGTCTGTAGTCATATGAAAAAGTGCTCCAAATCATTATTGATTAGAGAAATGTGTTAAAAAACTCTGAATTACCACCTCATATCTTTCCAATTGGCTAACATGACCAAAAAGGAAAATGATAAATTTTGGTGGGGATTGTAAGATTGATTCAGATTAGTAATGGTTGGTAATGGAATAGATGCAAAGGATCAAGCAGGTATCCTAGCAAGGGAGAGGGGTGAGAGCCAATAGAATTCTTTCTCCTCCCCCTCCTGAGGCAGTTGAAGCTGAAGGGGTAATAGTTTTAACCGAATCCCCTTTTGTTTAAGAAATGGAGACTGTTTAGGCTTGGCTTATTCAGGGCTATATTGGTAGACAGATAGACAATAATCCCATTGAGATTAGCAGCTTCCACAGTTAAAGATTATTTCCCTGAACCCTATGATGCATAAAGGTTCAAGATGCTTTCTAAATACAGCAGACTTGCTCTCTGGATAACAGCTGTTCCAGTGCTTGCTTAGATGAAGATTTTGCTTAGGTAATGTAATCTATAGGTGGGTTTAATCAAGTATAACTATACACAGGCTCTCAAACTTAACAAGGGAAGGGATTTATTAATTTCAGAAAACCAGGGAAAGGGTAAGTAAATTTTAGGGTTGAGGATGAGGCAAGCTACCTAGTATCTTCAAAAAGCTTGTCAGCTACACATGCCCCAGAGGGGAAAGTGTTTGTATAACTTCTATCTCCCCCACAACTAACTTTTCTCTTAATCTAATGTTATTAAGTTTGAGAAGGTGAAGGCAATCTTGATTGAAGATCTATTTAGATGGGAGATAAATTGAGATATTGCAAGTGAGGTATTATCCTCACTTGTGCACACAGCCTGGTATAATCTGTAAAGAATAAACAGCAAAGTCACTCCCTACTCCCTGAGGTCAGAGATGAGTTAACAAAAAGCAATGCTATACTTCTTCCCAGCCTCCCTTGAACCCAAAAAAAGTAAGTGACTTGAAAGCTAGGTGTCCTGGCTTATATATCCACATTCTTAACTGTCCCAATTGCCCCCTCTCCTGGAGTTCTGGGGGAGAGCGTCCTGTGGAATTCTGTGGAGTAGTTTCACCCCACTTAAGATCATGGATGTTACAGGATGTGGGTTAGTTGGAACACTAATACACTCTGAACTGGTACAACCATTCTGGAGAGTGTAAGGATGATGCAGGCTGAAGCTGGAATTGCAGTCACTCAAACCTCATGTGGAGGATGAGTACTTCTTAGACCAGCAGCTGTTCTTTCACAAGAGATTGGTCAAATAGGTCCTTACAGGGAGAACCCAAAACAATGGTTCACTGAAAAGATCAGATTTAATTCTCTCTCAAATTGATGGATTAGTTGAGAGGGGTGATATTTGACTAGAATGGATGTTGTTGGCTGATGGATGTGATCCATGAACAAGAATATGTGTGAAAATCAACAAGGGTCCCTACTAATGGAGGTCTCTCTTCCAACTGCCAGACTTTGGAGAGACCGAGAGTTCTATTAGGGTGAGAGATGATGTAAATGGCCTACTCAATTATAAAATCAATAAGCTATTGAAACCTAAAGTAACTTCTTTAATTACTAAGGGAAGGTTTATTGGGTAAAGGATTAAAAGATGAGGTAAAAAGGGAGGAGGAGATTTCTGTTAACTAATCAAGATGGACAAGAGGTTGACCTCATCCCAAATAGGGCTAGACCTCTTCACAGTGTTTCCTCCCTCTTCCTAACCTATGACTTAAGTAGCAAACTAAATAAATAAATGAACAATCTTTAGTAGGATATTGTCAGATGTTGCTTGAAGATCTTCAGAGATGATGGGATGATGTTACTGCTAGTTGAATATTTTAACTGCAGCAGGAAGCAGGCCAACGTGAGGATTGACTGAAACAGCTGGTAACTGAATAACAGGGATAGGCTTATGGAACTTCTGGTATGGATCAACTAAGGTTCAATGGAATGTCTTAATCAAACTACCTACTACCCAATACCCAAACCCAGAATGAGCTTCCACTGCCTGGTGATCACCCCCTTATAGAATCCAGTTCTAACTGCCCCTGAACTGCCGTCAGCTTCTTGGAGTTCTAAAGTCTGAACCTGCTTTCCTTCTCACTTGCAGTAATGCTTATAAGAGCAGTATAAAATCAGGTTAAAAAACTATGCATACCCTTTGACCCAGCAATATCACTATTGGCTCTATGGCCCAAAAAGATCAGAGGTAAAGAAAAAGACATACTTTACAAAGATATTTGTAACAGTTATTTTTGCATTGGCAAAAAACTGGAGACTGTGGGGTTGTCCATCACTTGGGGAATTGCAGAACAAGTTGTGGCATACAGTTATAATGAAATACTATTGTGCCATAACAAAAGTAAACAGGATAAATTCAGAAAAACCTGGAAAGACTTATATGAACTAAAGCAGAACCAGGAGAACAATGTATACAGTAGTAGGCATATTACACAATGATCAGCTGTGGAGAACTAAACTATAAATGAGCAAAGCAAGTTCCCAAAATATCCACAAAGGACCCATGATGAAAAATGTTATCCATAACTATACATGGAACAGCTGGAATCTGATGGCAGAACAAATCATATCATCTCCACTTTATTTCTTTCATGAATGTTTTATTGTATGTGTGATAAATGTTTTCTGTCATGGTATAAGCAATATGGAAATATATATTGCATGAAAGCAATGATATAAACTATATCAGATAATTTACTATCTCAGGGATGTGGGGAAAGGATGGAGGGAAAACATTTGAATCCTAAAATGTCAGAAAAAATTTGTCAAGTTGTTTCTACATGTAATGGAAAATAGATAAGTAATTTTTAAAATAATGTTAAAAAAAACATCAACAGGAGTTTGGAAAAATAAAATTTAAAAAACTACATTAGACCCTTAAACAATGTATTTACTTATAATAAAGTCACATTAATGTTTGAGAGGAAAGAAATAAAAAAGGGATTCTGGAAACAAAGATTAGACTGCCAACTTCTAAGAAACTCTATAATTAAGGTCAACAACTTTTCTCAAACTTTTAAAACATTTATTTTTAACATTTTTTAATTTTTAATTTTGATATTAGTTCATCAATTGTTTCTCCAAAGGAGAAAAGCATTTTTTGCCATAAGTCCTTTGGAATTTTCTTGGGTCATTAAGTTGATCAGAGTAACTAAGCTTTACACAATTGATTATCATTACAATAATGCTATTACTATTTACAGTAATCTCCTGGTTCTGTTTACTTCACTGTATATCATCCCATGTGTTTCTGAAATCATCCTCATTATTTCTCACAGCACAATAGTACTGGATCACAGTTATATGCCACAACTTGTTCATCCGGTCCATAATTGATGGATATCCTTTCGATTTCCAATTCTTTGCCACCACAAAAAGTTGTTTTAAATATTGTTGTACATATAGGTCCTTTCCTTTTTTATTTTATTTCTTGGGTTACAGACTTAATAATGTTATTTCTAATTTAAAGTGTATGGGCAATTGTAAAATCCTTTAGGTAGAGGACCAATTTGTTTTCTAAAATAGATAAATCAGTTCAAATTCAACAACATTTCATTAGTGAGTGTACCTCTTTTCCCTTACCCCTTCCAGTATTTGGCATTGCTGATAAATGAGAAGTGGTACCACAAATTTATTTTAATTTGCATTGCTCTAGTCAATTGTAATTGAGAACATTTTCTCATATGACTATAAATAGCTTTGATGTCTTCTTCTGAAACTACCTTGTTCATATTCCTTCACAATATATCAATTGAGGGATAGCTCTTATTTTTCTAAATTTGACTCAATTCCCTATATATTTGACAAAATATAGACCATTGTCAGAGAAATTTGCTGTAAAATGTTTTGATATTGATTCATCATCTATGATAGATTTTACCAAAATGTGGTCTTCTGGATTATGTCTTAAATAGGACTATTTTTTCTTTGGCTTTTTCTGATATCATGATGACAACCTCCCCTTTTTTTTCTTCAAGGAAACCATTAGAGATTCTGGAGTGTGAAGTATTCAAGGTACACTAACTCTTCTAGAGTGAGAGTTTACCCAGACCTTTTCAGGACTGCTCATCCACTTAGCATTCAACTACTAGCATTCAACTTAGCATTTAACTTTCTCCTGTGACTCCAAGTAGCTATAGCATGCATAGAAGACACACCCTAGGAAAATGGGAAAAATCAATAATCAATGCTTTGAGTGTGTTTATATTATCATATTAGAATTATAAGATGTAACTGAATTGTAGTAAGAATTATGGTCCCATGCAAGAGCCTATGCATGCAACCAGAATAGAATATGTAGTCCCACGGTAGTATCAAGTCACAGTCTTAAGTGTGTATTTATTTCTATTTCTATTAATTATATTATATGCTATTATAATTTATATTAATCATAAGCATGTAGTTAAACATTCCACTATTCTTTATATTAAGTTGATTCATGTACTGTGTTGCTGAGACAGTGGTGAGACCAGTAGAGATCTCTCAGAGCAGGTGATTGCTCAAGAAGGCTGAGAGGGTTGGGGATTTCCTAGAAAATGGGGTTAGGTTTCCTGGGAAGACAAACATGAAAGGATAAAAGAGCACATTTTTTGTAACTCAGTTATCCAGATCAGAATGGGTATGTCTTTAGACCTCTAACTTGTGTAATTTTTTTTCTTTGCTTACAATAAAGTTAGACCTTTGCCTAAAAGGCTTTCCCAGTCTCTTTTTTTTAATAGTAAACCATCTGAGCATATGGAATAAAGCAGATTGAGGATAACTAATAAGCCTAAAGCCCATTGATGAGTTAGGGAAGTGTCTACCCAAGCATGTGAGGACTTCCCTCAGTGGAATATATGGATGAGAACAATTTGTTCCAACAGTGATAAAGGCAGCAGAAGCAGGCATTGTAGAGTTTTTAGACCTTCATCAGACATTGAAGTAGTCATAGTTATCCACTGCATCTTGGGCCATTCATTACCAGTGTCCTGACTTTTGTCTTGTGTTATATTGAATCTCTGGGAGCCAGGAATCCACACTGTTGATTGACAGGTGGGTCTGTTGGATATTGGAATGTTCCCAGAGGGCCGTGAGGACAGGGGAGAGAGCGGTTGGCCCCGGGGGGTATAAAACAACCTGGCAGCCCTGGTTGAGGGTTCCTTTCCTTCCCTTGGACTGGAGATCTGTGGATCCTGGTCTTTGGGGATTGAGACTTGTTGAGCTCAACCTTGCAAGATCCTCCTGTCTTGTTCCTGATAACATCATCAACCTGTACCCAGACCATCATCTTCTGATTTTACTGCCCTAGATATTAGGAAATCAATCATCTATACTTATCTAGGTTTCCCAGGGCCCAGGAGGGATCCAGGAAGTGGGCAGGAGAAGAAAAAGTAGGTGGAAAGGGGTAGATATCCTAAAGACTGTTTAGGCATATCATCTAGCAAAGAAGAATAAGCTGAAACATCAAGCAGCAGTTTGCCTACTCTGGTTTGGCTGTGGCTAGGCTGGACCAGAGGAGCTAACCATCCTGACTCAATACTTGCCTACAGATCTGAAGGTTTATTATCATCAAAGTAGATAGAGTTTCCAATTCCTCTATCCAATCCCAATACCCCATCTTTGTTAAATACAGTCAAAGCCTTTTAAGTACCTTCCTGAAGTGGTTATTTATAGCTTCTCTGGGAAGGGAGATACGCAGTCAGAGACAAACTGTTACCAAGCTAATAGAGCCCATTATACTCTATCAATCAACCCCAGGTGGGACCTGAAGGGATATCCTCCATTGACCTGAAGGATCCTGCCTGGGCACTTTTATAAAGGAGGGAGGTGTCATATCATCTAACTAGGGCAAGCCTCAGTTGATCTGGCCCTAGCCACTTATCTGGGCTATCACTGTTGTCACACAATAACCAGTGGTAGTATCCAGTTTAGGCTTATCCTCTCCATCTACAACATCTACATTTATTTTTATAACACTTGCTACTGCACTTTGATGGCTCTGGAAGAGAGAGTGAGGCTGACAATTATGTGTACCTTAGCCAAAATTCAAATCATGTACAAATCAAAATATAATCAATGAAGTCACTGGTTCTTTTCAAAAAGATAAATAAACAATAATAGATTTTGCTCCCTCTCCTTGTTTTAAATATGTGTTTATTTGTGTATAGGTGTGATCTGTTTCATGTGTGTCTCTTGTAAATAACGTTTTCTGGATTCAAGTTTCAAATGCATTCTGCCATCCACTTGCATTTTATGGGTAAACTCATCCCATTTATATTCGCATTTATGATTACGATTATATTTCCTTCTGTCCTTTCTTTTTTCTCTTTCTTTTAATCCTGTCCTTCCTCAAAAATCAGTTTTGCTTTTTACCACTGCCTCATTTAATGTGCTCTTCCCTTTATAATCACCTATCTCTTTTTCTTATCCTCTTTCCCTCCTATTTCCCTGTTGGGAAGACCGATTTCTATACCCAACTGAGAGTGTGTATACCCAACTGCAGGTGTGTGTAGAATGACATAGAAAATATAGAAAAATATAGAATAAACATAGATCATATATTATATATAATACATTTTTCCCTCTTCAAACCAACTCCAATGGGAGTGAGGTTCAGTTATTGTCTGAGACTACTTCTTTCCACCCTCAATTGTAAAAGTTCTTTCTTGTGCTCCACTTGTAAGACATTTTTACACCTATTCCTTCCACTTGTCCTACTGCATCTCTATCTTTCCTTCATTTTTTTAAATCATGCCAACATAACTGATCCACATCTGTGTCCTCTGTTAATTTAAACTACTTCTGACTGCTCTGATATTGATAGAATTATTAGGAAATACATGTATTATCTTTCATATGGGAGTCAAAAATTTAATTTTATTAAGCCTCATGATTTCTCTTTCATTTTACCTTTTTTAAGCTTCCTTCAGTCATGGGTTTGAATGTCATATTTTTTTCTCCAGCTCTAGTCTTTTCATCAAGAATACTTGGGGGGGGTGCAGGTGGGTAGCTCAGTGGATTGAGAGTCAGGCCTAGAGACAGGAGATCCTAGGTTCAAATCCCACCTCAGACACTTCCCAGCTGTGTGACCCTGGGCAAGTCATTTGACCCCCATTGCCCACCCTTATCACTCTTCCACCTAGGAGCCAATACACAGAAGTTAAGGGTTTAAAAAAAAAGAATACTTGAAAGGTCCTATGTTTCATTAAATACCCATTCCCACTTGCTGGACAGATTATTCTTAGTTGTAATCCTAGCTCCTTTGCCTTCTGGAATATCACATTCCAAATCTACAACACCTCTAATGTGGAAGCTGCTAAATCATGTATGATCCTAACAGTGGGTTTAAATAGTTTCTTTCTGTCTATTTGAAGTATTTTCTCTTTGACCTGAGACCTCTGGAATTTGGCTAGAATATTATTCATTGTTTCCATTTTGGGATTTCTTTCAGAAGATGATTGGATTGATTCTTTCAATTTCTATTTTACTCTTTGGATCTAATAAAATAAAACTGGACCTCTCATAGTTTTCCTTGAAAAATATTTTTTCTATATTTATTCTTTTGACTTTTGTCTTGATATCTCCTGATATCATTAACTTCTACTTGTGCAGTTCTAATTTTTTAAAGAAATTATTTTCTTCAATGAGGTTTTGTAGTTCTTTTTCTATTTGCCCAATTCTGATTTTTAAAAAGTTCTTTTCTTCAATTTTTTTGTACTTCTTTCACCATTAGACCAATTCTATATTTAAGGTGATACTTTTCTTAAATTTTTTTCTATATTTTTTCTACATTTTTAATATTTTTTCTATATTTCTATATTTTGTGTCTCTTTTACCAAGTTAATTCTCTTTTCATAATTTTTGCATCATTTCTCATTTCTTTTCTCCAACTCTTTCCTTTACCATTCTTATCTCCTTCCTCACTTCTTTCAGGAATTCTTATTGAGTTTAATTGCAATTAACATTTGTCTTGGATTCTGGTTGTAGCTGTTCTTTTCAGGGTTGTTTTTATATCATTTTCTCCTTCCAAATTAGTGTTTTAGTCTTCCTTGCCACTTTATTAGCTCTTCTTAAAATTTTTATTTTTATAAAACCCTTACCTTCTGTCTTAGATTTGTATTAAGTGTTGGTTCAAAGACAGAAGAGTGGTAAGGGCTAGGCAACTGAGTTTAAGTGACTTGCCCAGGGTCACACAGCTAGGAAATGTTTGAGACCAGATTTGAACCTAAGTCCTCCCATCTTTAGGCCTGACTCTCAATGCACTGAGCCACCTAGCTGCCCCTGTGTTAACTTTTTATGATCAAATTCTTTCTTTGTTGTTTGTTCATTTTTCTAGTTCTATATTTTTGACTCAGAACCTTATGTTAAAGTTGGTCTTTGTTCATCTGGTTTTGTAGAGGCACTATCCAAAGCTTCAGACTTTTTATAATGGTCTTTTTGGAACTAGGGCTCTGCAAATTTTCAGTGTTTCCAATGTGGTGTGATCTGGGGAGAGGTGTGGTCATTACTCTCTTTGTCTGGGCTCTAATTTTTACCCAAGAAGGGTCCCTATTCCCCTGCAACAACAAATGCTAGTGATCCTTTTGACCCAAGCATTGTGGTTATGGTCCTTTGTCCCTTATTAATAAACACCAGGGCTCCTCTCTACCCTAAAACTGCAGGCCAGATTTATTTATGGGCAAAACATTGCCAATTATCATAAACTGCACCTTTTGCTAGCAGAGGGTCTGCTGTAATCTCTTTTTGAGCTTCTGTCCAATCCCTCTTACAATTTCTGGGCTGAGAGCTCCAAATCTACTGCTATTGCTACTAAATCTGCTACTGAAAAAACTGCCTCCAAGGGCCACAGCTGTTGCTGCTGCTATTCTCTTGAAGGACACCTACCCTGTTTTATAGATCTCTCCTGCTGACCTAAGTTGTGCTAGAAAAATATCTTACCATGACCTTTTGTTGGTTCTTCCACTCAAGATTATTTTAAAGTTGGTTGGCGGAGATGGTTGGTAGATTTTAGGTGGCTGGTTATCTTTCTGCCACTTTACTCCCTAAGGCCAGCATTCCTTTTTAAAGCTAGAGTTGCAAAACCATTGGTTATAAATGACCCTCATCATGTAGAACCAATACTGGGTTGAAAACAAATAACATTTTAGCCATCCTATTCATACTCAGAAACATTTAGTTCAATTACACAGAAAATTTAGGAGTATGGGATCAAGAAAAAAAATAGGAGGCTTATGTATCCAAATGAAGTAGGATTGAGAATTGAAAGGAATCTAAGATCTATTTCAATATGCTTATTTTTAATGCAAAAATGAAAAAGAGAGGTTAAAAGATTTTTCCATGGTTACTCAAGTAGGGGATTTTACATATAGATTTAGAGGTGGATAGTAGGAAGTATATAATCCCAGTCCGTACCTCCTATGTTTCACAGGTAATGTGTGCCAGAGGAAAGATTTAAATCCAGGACCTCTACCTCCAAAATCACTGAATCATGCTGCCCCCAGAGTAAGGATTTGAGATCAAGTCTTTTGGTAGCAAATTACCTAATTTAAAAACATAACATTTGGTCCCTGTTATCAAGTCACTTGTAACTGAGTAGGAGAGATTTTCCCATAAGAAGCAAGAAGAGAACCATACAAGAAAATATATAACCAAATGCTGAATTTTTTGGTACAGATGTTATTGTAGCAGAGTAAGGAGGGAACATTGTGAATTGAAGAAGCCAGGAAAAGCTTCATGGAAAAAGTACTTTGTGAATTTGGTTGTGATAGGATTTACTCCTTTACCAAAGGCACTATTAAAGGTATAAGAAAAGGCAAAATGGCAAGAATGAGATTAGGATCAGGGGGCTGGGGATTTTGTACAGAAGAAAATCAGCCTGAATTGAATGACTTTTTTGTGTTTGGTGAATGATGAGGAAATACATTTACATAGGCAGGTGAGAATACATATTGTGGAGGATTCAGAATGTTGTGTAGATTCACTTTGACTAGATATGATTGAGAACATTATATTGAGCAAAGGAGTTGTATGGAAAATGAGATATTGCAAAATGTAGAATTCAAACAGGGAAAGGTTCTTTGGATGCCAATGAGTGTTAAAAAAAACTATTAGTGGATAAAAAGACTTCAGAAAGAGAGACCACACAAGTTGATCAGTCACTGAATTAAATTTGTCTCTAAAAATTTTAAGGATATGCAGTAGAACTTTGAACTAAGAATGAAAAATGATGATCGACTCATAAAAAATGCTGATACGATGGAGTACCACTGGAAATATCTTGAAAGCCAACGCTATCCCAATATGTTTTGCATATGTTCTATTTTTTAAAAAAATATTCTTATATATCAGTTTGTAATGTTAAAAGCTTATTAATATCATCCCCATCCTATCAACCCTGTCAACATTCTTTATGTAGGTAGAAAATACCACCCAGTATCAAACTCCCATTTTCCAGATGGGGAGGAAAGGACAAGGTTATGCCAAAATCAAATATAGAACAGGTGTCTAAAAAAAGCAATTTAGAGTCTTGTGTTCCAGCTTCTTCTTCTCAGATGTTTCTCAGCCACTCAGCCACTCAATGTCTATATGTTTTTGAGTCATTCATATTAACCACATTTTTGAAAACTGATTAATGTTATAAGGAGAGCTATGTAGTTTAAAATCTGTTTATTATCTTAGTAAATACTACTCTTAAGATAGTTCCTTAAATGAAGATCCAGGATTTTTTATCATTGTTGTTTATAACCCCTTGCCTTCCATCTTAGAATTAATATTGTGTATTGGTTCCAAGGCAGAAGAGCAGTAAGGGCTAGACAATGAGGGATAAGTGACTTGCCTGGGGTCACACTGCTAGGAAGTGTCAGAGACCAGATTTGAATCTAGGACCTCTTGTCTGTAGGCATGGCTCTCAGTCCACTGAGCCACCCAGCTGCCCCCCATATCCAAGATTTTTAGAAACAAAACCTTTTATGAAATTCCTGATCGAGAAATTTAGAGCTGGAAGAAGCCTCATTTATTCATTCATTCAATAAGCATTTAATAAATACCTACTATGTACCAGATGCTGTATTTAGTATAGGGCAAATTTTTAAAAAAATCTAAGTCAAATTTATAAGAAACCAAGCCATTCCCTAATTGACAAATGGTCCAGGGATATGAATAGGAAGTTCTCAAAGGAAGAAATCAAAGCTATTAATAATCATATGAAAAAAATTTCTAAATCCTTCCTGATTAGAGAAATGCAAATCAAAATAACTCTAAGATGTCCCCATATACCTAATGAATTTGCCAATATGAAAGTTAAGGAAAATCATAAGTAATGGAAGGGATGTGGCACAATTGGGACATTAGTGCATTGCTGGTGGAGTTGTGAATTGTTCCAACCATTCTGGAAGACAATTTGAAATTCTGCCCAAAGAGTTTTAAGAGAATACATGCCTTTCAATCCAAAATTACCATTCCTAGGTCTGTATACCAATGAGATTTTTAAAAATTGGGATGGACCTGTTTGGACAAAAATATTTATACCTGTCCTTTTTATGGTAGAAACTCAGGGGATGTCCCTCAGTTGGGAAATGACTGAACAAATTGTGGTATATGATGGTGATGGAATACTATTGTGCTATAAGAAATATGAAACAATTGATTTCTATAAGAACTGGAAGACCCTATATGAATTGATGTGGAGTGAAGTAAGTGGAACCAGGAGAACATTATACACAGCAACTGAAACATTGTGGGATTATTAAATGTAATAAACTTTGCTACTAACAGCAAAACAATTATCTAGGATAATTCTGAGAGAATCATGAGAAAGAATGCTATCTACATCTAGTGAAAGAATTGTTGGAGTAGAAATGCAGAAGAAAACATATATTTTATCACTTGTTTATTTGGGTATATGATTTGGGGTTTTGGTTTTAAAAGATTATTACAAAAATGAGCAATATGGAAATAGTTTTTGAGTGATAATACATGTAAAACTCAGTGGAATTGTTTATCAACCATGAAAGAGGGGAGGAAAGAGAGCAGGGAGACAACATGAATCTTGTAAAACTTATGTATAGATTTGTTACTGGAATAAAGTAAAGAAAAAACATTTTAATGGTTAATTGTGGTAATTGAGTGAACCACCTTGACTCCATCTTGTAACTTAATTCTACAGCCAGTTCAGTTCACTTTATATTCAATTACGGGCCTTGACTAAATTCTACTTTATTAGAAAAGTTATTGCATTGTTTGAACCTAGCCTTTCATGGCCGAGAAACTGGACAACCTCTAACTGCTTTCTGAAAACTAACCCCTTATTGATGGATCATTATTGTTTCCAGGTTAATTCAGTTGTTTACAGAGACTTGGGAAGGAGTGAGACACCTCTTTTCCTGTGTAAAAAATAAAATTAATATAGAGTTATAAAATTGAAAATATCATGGTTTCAAAGGGTTTGTTGAAAGCCATTTAGAAAATTGAAGCCAAGTGCCTGTTGAGTTAGTTCAAAATACATGAGCCCTGTTACCTCTTCCTCCCATCCTGGCTCCACTCCAAATCACAAAAAAAGAGAGCAAGTACCAATGCCTTCCTCAGTCTTTATACTCTTGGTTATGTAATTACACATCCTGCCCACCTGATTACACAAGAGGAATCATGGGAAATGTAGTTTGAAAGAGATCTAACTGTCCATTGGATGTTTTAGACCAGGGACCTCAAAATTAGTTCAAGGACCCCCAAATTTCCAATATCACACCTGAATTCAGGAATTTGAACTGTTCATTCTCCCCCTCTCAACCTTGAAAGTCCTAATCTTTCATCAAAATCAGATTACTTAATATTGTATTATTTCCTTTCAATTAATTGATCTTATTTTATTGTGTTTTTAATACATAAAAATCTGTATTCAATATCCCTATATTGAAGGTCCAGTCCTAAACTGAGGAAAGGGCTCAGTCCCACTTTGTTAGGCAATTGGCATGCATTACATATAAATCTATATGCTTGAAGAGCAATTTTTTTTTCTCTTGGTCATTTCATCTTTTGCTCATTACATCAGAGATTATCAAATAACCTAGCAAGATTACTCTATAAAAGGATTCATACTTCAGAAGTGGTTGTGTAAAGTCCTCTCAGACTCTATCTATCATTCTGTAAGCAGATACATTGGCAACATCCCTCAAATATCAATGCCTAGTCTTTGATATCATTTACCTGGTAGGAAAATTGGAATCTTTGTGACTCTGGTGGCACCAGATTTGATAAGGCAATTTTTACCATTGTTAATCATATGTAAAACAGGAAGTATCAAAGAGAATAATTTTCAAAGGCAAACTTTCTTATTTAGAAGAAAAAAATAATGCTTGTTCCAATACGATTTTGTCAACCAAACAACCCCAGTGAAAGAAAACTAGGAACTCCCTCGGAAGAACTCTGTTTCCAGGATTCACTACTTTAAGCACTAAGGATTCCATAGCTAAGAGTCAGGTGTTTCCTAAGAGTCGCATGACTCCACTTCTGGCAAAGAACAGAAAATCTCAATATTGTTACTTCAGAACTTCAAACTGCTTTGGTCCTCAGAGTCAAAGGTGACATGTGGAACTGCCATGTCCATGAACACTAAATACCTGAAACTATGAGAGAGTAAAACTGTGTGTGATTTCCAAGGGCCATGTGTTTTGAATTAAAGCATATGAATTAAATGTTTGTGAACAGTTTTAAGCAAATGGAAGAGATTGGGGGAATGTAATAATATAATGCACTACTATAAAACATGCACATCCTAAGGCTGAAGTTCTTCAAGTTTTCATTTTGGTGCTGGAGAATGCTTTTGTTGTTGCTGTCATTTTTTTTCCTTTTAAATTCTCATAGGCAGTTCCTTTTTTCTTCTTTTTTTCCTAGTGTACATCCTCTTCTCACCACAAGAGACACAATCAGTGTGTTTTAACATCTTTAAGAAATTACCTTCTCCCCTACATTAGATTTCAAATCTCCACTTTCTTCTCTATTGCAGAGCCAACTTCTATAAGATGTCATATGGGTGCTGCTGAAATATCTCTCCCCTCTAAAAAGCTTAACTCCTAGTCAAACGCCACTGATTTAAAACTGGTTACCAATATAACAGCTTTAGAATCTTCCCAATAGCAAAGATAGTCACATACATGTCTTCTTGTCATTTCTCAGGTCTGCAGTTTTCCTACTGCATTTTCCACTTGTATCATATCTTGTACTAGTAGAATATAAACTCCCTGAGGGCAGTTGAGAGTCCTTTTTGTATTTGTATCTTCATGCAGGTCAATAAATGATTTTCATTTCAACAGGCATTTATCGAGCACATAGCATCAAGTGCTATAAGATTTGGGGAGAAGGAAGAAAGGCAAAAACAGGCTTTGCCCTCAAAGAACTCACAACATAATAGGGAATACAGCTTACATTTATATAGTACCCATTTTACCCACTAATACGAAGAAAAAAGTTATATATCAGGTATATTCTGAGACTTCCCAAAGATAGCTTTTGATGGGAGCAAAAAGAACCAAAGGGAGAGAGTCGTTGTTGGCAGGGGCAGATGATCCCAAGATAAAAATTGTTTTACTTAAGTCCAGAGAATGGAGACAAGGACTACTGATTAAACTCATTGAATAAAAAAGTGAACAGAGGGATGAAGTGAATGAATGAGTAAATGAATGAATGAAAAGATATGTTTTTTCCTCACTAGGTAATCTAAAGTTATTTCCTGAATTTTTAAAAAATAATCTTTTTTTACTAAGATAGTGACATAAATGTTCTAAAAGGAGCCCAGCCAACCTTAGCATAAAGTCTTAATTCAAAGCAAAAAGAAAGGATCCACATTTTAAAAAATATTTATAGAAGCGCTTTTTGTTGTGACAGAAAAATAGAACAAGAAAAAGAACTGGCTTTTATATAGCACCTACTTTGTGCCAGGCACTATGCTAATTACTTTATAATTATTATTTCATTTGATGCTTACAGCAACCTTAGAGGTAGATGCTATTTTTATCTACATTTTGCAAATTAAGAAATTGAGTCACACAGAGATTGTGACTTGCCCAGAATCATAAAAATTTGAAACTAGATTTGAACTCAGGTCTTCCTGACTCCAGACTCCAGTACTATATCTCTACACAATCTAGCTACCAAAATGGGTGTACATCATTTGAAGAATGGCTTAGCAAATCCTGGTAGTTGAATGTAATGAAAAAATGCTTTCCCCAAAGTAATGATAAAAGGGAGAAATTCAGAGAAACCAAGAAAGATTTGTATGAATTGATGCAGAATAAAAATGAGTATAACAGGGAGAACAATTTAGATAACATATATGAGATTGTAAAGAAAAACTGACCCATGCAATACTCATTCACAACTCCAGCAAATTAAGGAAGAAACATTATTCTTATCTACTGGCAAAGAGGTGATAGCCTAGAACAGTGATAAAGAACCTATGGCACGGGTGCCAAAGATGGCATGCAGAGTGTTCTCTGTGGGCACATGGCCACCCTTTCACCCACCCCCAGAGTCCATTACTAGAAAGGCAGATGGACTCAGGCAGAACTGCTCCCCTCCCCTTCTTCACCTTGCCTGACAACTTTTTTTCACATCACCCACCCATCTGCCCAGCAGCCCAATGGTAGTACTTTCTTCCTCCCCTAGGTGGCATAAAGGTGGGGAGGGTGTGCTTGGGTTCTCAGTGGGAGGAAGGGCATGGAACATGTTCTGGGGTAGGGGCGAGGCCCAGCACTCCATCTCTAAAAGGTTCATCATCACTGGATACAAAGTACCCCTTTAGACATACACTTATGGATTTGTTTTGTTTTATTCTGCTTGATCTGTTACAAGGAAGAGCACTTTTTTTGAGGGAGGTGTTTACAGTTGAAGATCATGAGTAGTGATGGTGATACAAAAAAAGCAAAGAAAGAAAAGATAATCAGATATAATTATGATGATGCTAATCTTATAGAAGAGAGAAGAAGGATGTTTCAAAAGGGATACAAATGAAGTAGCGTCATTTTTATTAGGTTAATTTTTAATAAATGCTTTTAAAATGTTGTATATATAGAACTTCACAGTTTCATTAAAAATCTTCTTTTCCTAGTCTTTGTTTATGGAAATGTTCATGTTTGTTGATGTTTTTAAGCTCCTTTTTAAGAAGGAAAAAGATTAAATCATCTCTTTTGAAGAACCTAAATTTCATGTTTTATTTTAAAAGGAAAATTCAAAAAAGTTCATGAAGTTGGTCATAGACTACCCTCAGCAAGTAAATGAGGTTTGCCTCAGTTTCCTCATCTGTAAAGTGAGCTGGAAAAGGAAATGGCAAATTGCTCTAGTACTTTTGCCAAGAAAACCCCAAAAGGTATTACAAAGAGTCAGGCAAAACTAAGGAACAACAACAACAACAAAATGTCTACTCATTTATGCAGTGCAATAAAATGTTTAATGAACATATTTTGAATTGAATTAAATGGAAATCACTATTATAGAGGAAAAGTGAATTTTACCAACAAAGTGCCCTCTAGTTAGTGTCTTCTCCTAATTTAACTTATTGAACAAAATAATTTCTATGAATGTTCTCCGTTATTCTGAAATTCTCGTATTTCTCAGGTTTTCTCATCTTATCTCAGATTTTAACTTAGATCACCTTGAGGACTCATTTTATAGCATTGTCTATGGCCTATTGTTTTATAATGACTAATTACAAAACACACATTCAGAAGTGTTTAATGGAAAATTTAAAAGCTCCCTTTCAGCCATAGTTAATACTTCAATTCTAAGCTTCACTTCCACATATTTACCACAATACATCACATTTTTATTTTATAGTAACCATCTTGTCTAAGTGTTTAGTTTAAAAAAGAAGAAAAAAAGAAAGGAAAGCCTGAGCAAGATCTAGTTTAAAACAGAGATTTTTTTTCAACATAAACAAATAAGAAGGTATGTTTAACAAGAAGTTTCCAAAGATCTATCACTCCAAAGCTGACTACTTGGACCTATTTTAAATATACATCTGTTTGGGGGTTTTGTTATTATTGTCCTATGCCAGACCTATGAATAAGAAACTTTCTGTGTGGAAGCCTTCTCTATGCAGATCAGCAACTACTGGTAATTTATTCTATTAGAGAATTACCTAGGTCACTGAGAGACTAGGTAGCTTGCATGCATTCATACAGCAGAATTGGTGAGGAGAAGATAGGGTATGAAACAAACACTTTGATGCTCCCTCTCTATACTTAAAGGCTTCTAAAATATTGGAATGAGAGATATCTCATTTCTAAACTACAATAAAATGTCAAAATAATGGCTATCCTAGATATTTTGGACACACAGTGTGGTTTAATGAAAGAGTATTTGCAAACAAATCAACACACATATTTATTTGTTTGTTTTTTTAACTCTTTCCTTCCTCTTGGAATCAGTACTATGTATTGGTTCCAAGGCAAAAGAGTGGTAAGGGCTAGGCAATGGGGGTTAAGTGACTTGCCTAGGGTCACACAGCTTCAAAGTATCTGAGGCCCTATTTGAACCCAGGACTTCCCATCTCTGGGCCTGACTTTTAATTCACTAAGCCACCTAGCTGCCCCCAATGCACTTATATTTAAGTAGTTAAGTAGTATGGATCTTTGGTCAAATCATTCCATGGGGCCTCAGTTTCCTTTTCTTTGAAACAAAGGAATTTGATTCATTCTATGACCTCTAAAACTTTAGGGGATAATACATTCATAAAAGCAGATTCAATAAGTTTTTTCATGGTCACATGCTCTTTACTCAAACCAAAGGTCATTTTTCAGTCATGTCCAACTCTCCCTTACCTGATTTGGGATTTTTTTTGGCAAACATACTAAAGTGGTTTAGTTCTTACAGAAGAGGAAACTGAAGCAAGCAAGGTTAAGTGACTTGCCCAGGGTCACACGGTTAGTAAATGTCAGAGTCTAAATGTGAACTCATGGAAGTGTCTATTTTATCTTTACTCTACCCACTGCACCACTGAACTGTCTGTACTATAGTCCTCCTAATTCAGTTTATTTGAAAATATTCCCTTTAGTCAGACAAGTATTCTTCCATGATGAATACAAAATTCTCCCTTTTACTCCTCATCAGATTCTGATTGATGGAATAGTAGAAAGGACTTGGTATTTGGAGTCAAAGTACCAGAGCCCAAATCAAAGGCAGATCATTTACAACAAGGGTGACATTATACAAGTCACTTATTCTCTCTGGACCTGTTTCCTCTGTGGGGGACAGACTACATAACCTTTAAGGTCCCTTTAGCTCTAAGTCTAGGAGTCTTCTTGTGATTCAGTCAGCTCATCATAACTGAGTATGGAAGTTTGACTAAAGTGGGGAGGGAGATCTTGATTTAGAGAAAACAATTTCTAGGCTTTTGAAACAATCTAGGAAAAGAGGTAATGAGCAGATTGGCTAATATGACAGAAAAGGAAAATGATAAATATTGGAATGGATGTGGGAAAATTGGAACACTAATACAGTGTTGGTGGAGTTGCAATCTGATTCAACCATTTTGGAGAGCAATTTGGAACTATGCCCAAAGGACTCTAAAACTCTGCATAGCCATTGATCCATCAATACCAATACTAGTTCTATATTCCAAAAATATTGAAAAAAGTGTGGGGGGTGTTATATGACAGGAATGAAAACTATTGTACTGTAAGGAATAATTTTGGAAAAACCTGCAAAGATCTATATGAACTAATACAAAGTGAAGTGAGAAATAGATCATTGTACACAGTAACAGCAATATTTAGCTGAGTGACCTAGTTATTCTCTGCAATGCAGTGATCTAAGACAATTTGAGAAATTAATGCTGAAAAATGCCATTTTCCCTTTGGGAAAAACTGGAAGTTTAGTGCAGGCTAAAACATACTAGATTCCATTTTCTTTTTCTCCTTTTTTTTAGATCTCTTCCACAAAATTACTAATATGAAAACATGTTTTGTATGACTGCACAAAATAAAATCTGTCAGATTACTTACTGTTTCAGAAGGGAACAAAGGAAGGGAGGATCAGAAGAGAGAAGATAACTTGGAATTCAAAACTTTAAAAATGGATGTTAAAAACTGTTTTTACATGTAATATGGGGGAAAATAAAAATATTATCAAAAATAGGTGATGAGGACCTGAACTAAGATGTCTAGGTAGGAATTGAGAGAAGGATTTGGATGCAAGAAACTTTGAACAGGTTGAAAATGAAAGATTTAGTCACTGCTCTGCAGGATGATGGACAGTGAGGGAGATGAATGAGAATAGTATCACCTTCAATGGGAGAGCTTAGAGGAGTACAGGTTATCTCCAATTTAATTTAGGGGGAGGCAGAGCTAAGATAGTGGCATAGTAACAGGACTCCTCTGAATCTTCTTCTAACTGATCATTACAAAGTGTCTCAAAAGCACAGAAATCAAGACCAGACTATTAAGGGGCTCTCCCACTGAGAGAGTGTAAGGTAGGCAGTGTAAGGTAGGCAGTGAGAAAGGATTCCCACTCTATCAGGAGATAAAACTGCATAAGAAAAAGCCCAAACAGACCACTCCTCCCCCCACATACCATGCCCATAATCAAAGCCAGGGCCAGGGAAATCTCCAAAATCTCAGGAGTTGCCTGAAAGTGCCACAGACTCACTCCTAAGGTCTGTGCCAGGCATTGGAAGAGACTCAAAGCCTAACAGCATGGAGCTTGATCCTCGCGGTGAAGGCAGAAGTACCTGTGGACACAGTAGAGGCAGCAGGGGCTGAAAAGATAGCCTCAGGGCAAAACACATAGTACAGCATGCTACACAGACCCAGTCTTGAAAATATAAGCCATGCTGCTATAGCACTATATCATGTGGCAGCAGCAGCTGCTGAGGAAAATAACCTTAGGGTAAAATGCTCTAAAGCACACTATGCAAAAAAAAAATCACAAATATAACTTCCCTTATTTGGGCCTCTGACAGGGAAGGGAAGATAGTCCCAAGGTAAAGCCCTGTGAGACAGAAGCTAAGAAAGCAATGACCACCAACATGCAGGAATCCCCATCCACCAGTGGCAAAAGAAGTATACAACAGCAAAAAAAAGCTCTTGACCCTCAAAAATTTCTATGGAGAAAAAGAAAAAATGTAAACTCCCCCCCAAAATGGAAAATAGTCATAAGCTCTGGAGAAACTCAAAAAGGAGTTTATGGAGCAAGTATGAAAGATAGTAGAAAAATGGTAAAGTGGGGAAAAGAAATGAAAGTAATGCAAAAAGAAAATAAGACAAAATTGCCCAAATGGAAAAAGAGGCAGAAAAATCAAGTGAAGTAATAAGCAAATTGGAGACAAGAATTGACTTGCTGGAAGCCATGAAAATCAAGATACACCAAAATTAAAAGGAAAACCAAAAGATCATAGCTGAAAATCAGTCTTTAAAGACTAGAATTGGGCAAGCAGAAGCTAATGATCTCACGAGATAGCAAGAAATAACAAAGCAAAATAAAAAGAATGAAAAAATAGAAGAAAACATGAATTTTCTCATTGAAGAAACAAATGGCCTGGAAAATAGATTCATGAGAGACAATTTGAGAATTTTAGACTACTTGAAAACCTGGAATAAAAACAAAAAAGCCTAGACATCATATTACAAGAAACTATCCAAGAAAACTGCCCTGATACTCTTGAACAAGAGTGTAAAATAGACATTGAAAGAATCCACAGATCACCTCCTATAAAAAATCCCAAAATACCAAATCCCAGGAATGTTATAGCCAAGTTCTAGAGCTCCCAAAGCAAGGAGAGCTGGATAGCTCAGTGGATTGAGGACCAGGCCTAGAGACAGGAGGTCCTAGGTTCAAATCTGACCTCAGATACATCTCAGCTGTGTGACCCTAGGCAAATCACTTAACCCCCATTGCCTAGCCCTTATTGCTTTTCTGCCTTGGAATCAATACACAGTATTGATTCCAAGATGGAAGGTAAGGGTTAAAAAAAAAAAGAAAGAATCCAGATATCATGGAGGCCCAGTCAGTATTACACAAGATCTGGAAGCTTCTACACCAAAGGACCTCAAGGCTTGGAATATGATATGCAGGAAGGCAAGAGAACTGGATCTACAGCCAAGAATCACCTACCTATCAAACCTGACTATATACTTTCATGGGAAAGTATAGGCATTTAATAAAATAGAAGAACTCCAAGCATTCCTAAAGAAAAGGCCAGAACTAAACAGAAAATATGATGTCCAAATACAAAGCTCAAGAGAATCATAAAAAGGGAAACAAGAAAGAGGGGGAGAAATTTTAAGGGCTTCAATAAAGTCAAATTGATTATATTCCTATCTGGAAAAATTATCTCTGTAACCCCAGGTTTGTTTAAGACTCTCTGAGCTTGAGATGTCTAATGGCCAAATAGTGATGAAAGATTGAAATTCAGGACTTAATATATAGCACTATGAAACATTAGCATAGAGATGATCACTAAGCCCACAAGAACTGATTGAGTCTCCGAAAGAAAGAATACAGAGATGAGGAAGGTACCTATTGCATAAATGGAGATTTCGAACCTTTGACTTCATCCCTCATAAGTCCTTAGTTTTCCCAAAAATTCTCTTTGGTCTCTCCTGAGCCCCCACTTTTGCATGGTCACATTATTGTTTTATGGTTGGCTGTAACTCCTCCCTCTTCCTCTTTTGGTGATTTGGAGTGGAGTCAGGATGGGAGGAGGAGTTAACAGGATGAGGGTCTTTTAAAATGACTCTCAGCATGGCATGTGGCTTCATTTTTCTAATATCTACCAATAAATATTTTAAAACCATAATATTTTAAATCTATCCTTTTATATCCATTTTATTTCTTACACTATGGGACCACCACGGTTAAGAGACCTCAATGTTAGAAATAAAATCAAGGGCCACTCCATAGGCTAGTACCTCCAGGGAAGCTAAGGGAGTTAGCCTTTTTCACTCACCACGTGTAGTTCTAAGGGAGAGATTTAAGAACAGTTTCACCAAGTCCAAGGTCCCATCTAGTTCTAGGCCAAAGAGAGAGCCGCAGAAGTTCTTTCTTTCAATTTATACAGGTCATTTCTTTTGTCACTTCCTGTGCCTTCCTCTCATTTCACATGTACCAATTAGAGCAAAGGCTTTGCTTAGGACTGCCTAGGGGGCAGTCAGTCGATTCTGATTCGACACCCACTCTTGCACACATGGGTCACAGATCTCCCTCACTTGAGAATTAAGTAGTGGTGTTTACATCATTGGTGATCAAATCTTAAAATAAGCAGGATAGGATTAACCCTATCTTCACAATTGTGAGGTGTTAGCACATAAAATAACCTACAAGGCAATAAAAATGTGATAAAAGCAATTTTACTTTTTTCACTGAAATATATACTGAAAATGTAACCATTGTTGTCTTGGTTATAGAACTGGATTTAAGAATTTGAGCACCCATCCTCTGACTCAAACTAATGCTTTTTCTACACCACCATTAATAGGTAGAGGAGACAAGCCTAAGACAAAAATAGCTACATTTAAGATTTTACATGCACACATATATATGCATTATGTAAACATATATATTTATTTATATACATGTATTCTTATATACATAAATATTTATGTATATACAATTATGTTTATATACATATATAGCAAGTATCTATATGTGGCATATATACATATGTGTAATTAGGATTTTCTCCCCAGAACTCTCTTTACCAGCTTTCCATGTTCCTTCTCACATTATGTGCTAGCATAGGGAAGATATAAGTTTTGCATGACCCTGCCCCTCACTCTGTTTTCCCCTGGTAATGGCTGGGAAAGCAGTCTTTATCTCAAACAGGAGAATCTACACACATTGGTTTACTTTTTATTAGATAATTAGGTTTGAACTTCTATTTCTTTTAGTTTATTTTCTTTCTACTTCAAGTGATTATTAATAAACTTTATAAAACAACAAGAGGGCAAAATAGACATTGAAAGGATACATAGATCACCCTCTACACTAAACCCTGAAAAGAAAACCCCTAGGAATATATTAGCCAAATTCAAGAGCTTCCAAGTAAAAGAAAAAAATAACAAGAAGCCAGAAAGAGACAATTCAGATATCAAAGAGCACCAATCAGGATCACACAGGATCTGGCAGCCTCCTGTAATGGAGGAATACAAGGGAAGTTAACGAAATTATCTGTGGGCTTACAATGGGGTGAGGGAGACAGGAATGACAGATGGACAAGACCAAAAAAGGTTGGGAGATCAGATTTTACTGCCAAGGAGGTGACTGCTATTGATTTGACAGTTGGGCCCAACTGCCACCCTGGAAGTATCTAGTCTAGGCCTATGGAAACCAGCAAGTAAAAGCAAGAGTTTTATAACACTTTTAATCAGGGACAACTAAGAATAAGGATGGGAATGGGGGTTACTACACTCTTCAGACTAGGGGCAAACCCCAGGGTCAGGGAAGGGACTTATCTACACTAATCTAAGACCTAAGCCAGACAGGGCCCAGGGAATAACAGTACTGGAGTGGGAATCCTCACAGTAGAGTCCAGGGATGTTTTCAGGATGCCAGGAACCAACTCCTCCAGAACTGATGGTCCAAAGTAGCCCAGTAGGGAGAGGAAGTCTGCAAGCTGTCCACCAGATCGCAGATCACTCCCTACTAAGTGCTGTCATGCAGGATAGATGTCCTCTGCTTCCAACCTTCACCACACTCCAGGATCCCGGGGAATAAGGGTGCAACTTCACAAGCTCTGAGGTCTCTCAGGGAATCAGTTACTGCTTGTTCCAACCACCATGGAGTCCTTCTCAGAGAGTGCAAGTCACTTCCTGCTTCCCCATTCCATGTGGAATTCTCCAGCCCTTCCTGTTAGATCTAATATTAATACTAAGCTAATAACTAAATAATAATCTTCCTGACAACACTCCACAGTAAAAGACCACAAGCCTTGGAATATGATATTCAGAAAAGCAAGAAAACTGGGTCTACAACCAAGGATCACCTACCCATCAAAACTGACTATATATTTCCAGGGGGGAGTATGCCTTCCCAATAAGATCAGGCATGAAACAAGGATGCCCATTATCACCTCTATTATGTAACATTGTACTAGAAGCACTAGCAGTAGTGATTAGAGAAGAAAAAGTAATTGAAGGTATTAAAATAGGCAAGGAGGAGACTAAGCTATCACTCTTTGCAGATGATATGGTGGTCTACTTAAAAAACCTTAGAGAATCATCTAAAAAGCTAGGAGAAATAATCAACAACTTTAGCAAAATAAGTGTACATAAATCATCAACATTTCTATATATCTCCAACACATCACAACAGCAAGAGCTAGAGAGAGAAACACCATTTAAAATCACCCTAGACAATATAAAATAATTAGGAATCTATCTACCAAAACAAACACAGGAATTATATGAAAACAACTACAAAACACTTTCAAAACAAATAAAACTGGATCTGAACAATTGGAAAGCCATTGATTGCTCATGGGTAGGATGAGCTAACATAATAAAAATGACCATTCTACCCAAATTAATTTACCTATTTAGTGGCATACCTATCAAACTACCAAAAAACCTTTTTACTGAATTAGAAAAATTATAACAAAGTTCATTTGGAAGAACAAAAGATCAAGAATATGAAGGGAAATAATGGAAAAAATGTGAAGGAATGTGGCCTACCAGTACCAGATCTTAAGATATACTATAAAGCAATGGTCATCTAAACAATATGGTCCTGGCTAAGAGACAGAAGGGAGGATCAGTGGAATAGACTTGGAGTAAGACAAGTCAGCAAGACAGTGTATGATAAACCCAAAGAGCCCAACTTTTGGGACAAAAACCCACTATTTGACAAAAACTGTTGGAAAAATTGGAAAACAATATGGGAGAGATTAGGTTTAGATCAACATCTCATACCCTACACCAAGATAAATTCAGAATGGGTGAATGACTTGAATATAAAGAAGGAAACTGTAAGTAAATTAGGTGAACACTGAATAGTATACTTGTCAGATCTATGGGAAAGGGAAAAATTTAAAACCATGCAAGAGTTAAAAAAATTACAAAATGTAAAATAAACAATTTTGATTATATTAAATTAAAAAGGTTTTGTACAAACAAAAACAATGCAACCAAAATCAGAAGGGAAACAACAAACTGCAAAAAAAAATCTTTAGAACAAAAAACTCTGACAAAAGTCTAATTACTCAAATATACAAGGAGCTAAATCAATTGTATAAAAAATCAAGCCATTCCCCAATTGATAAATGGGCAAGGGACATGAATAGGCAATTTTCAGATAAAGAAATCAAAAGTATCAACAAGCACATGAGAAAGTGTGTTCTAAATCTTTAATAATTAGAGAAATGCAAATCAAAACAACTGTGAGCTATCACCTCATACCCAGCAGATAGGCTAAAATGATAGCAGGTGAGAGTAATGAATGTTGGAGGGGATGTGGCAAAATTGGGATATTAATGCATTGCTGCTGGAGTTGTTAACTGATCCAGCCATTCTAGATGGCAATTTGGAACTATGCCCAAAGAGTTCTAAAAGATCGCCTGCCCTTTGATCCAGCCATACCATTACTGGGTTTGTACCCTAAAGAGGTCATAGATAAAAAGACTTGTAAGAAAATATTTATAACCAAACTTTTTGTGCTGGCAAAAAAACTGGAAAACCAGGGTATGCCCTTCAATTGGGGAATGGCTGAACAAATTGTGGTATAGGCTGGTGATGGAATACTATTGTGCTCAAAGGAATAATAAACTGGAGGAATTCCATGTGAACTGGAATGACCTCCAGGAATGTATGCAGAGAGAAAGGAGCAGAACCAGAAGAACATTGTACATAGAGACTGAAACACTGTGGTAAAATTGAATGTAATGGACTTCTGTACTAGCAGTAATGCAATGACCCAGGACAATTCTGAGAGATTTATGGAAAAGAATGCTACCCACATTCAGAGGAAGAACTACAGGAGAGGAAACACAGAAGAAAAACAACTGCTTGAATACATGGGTTGATTCAGACATGATTGGGTATGTAGACTCGAAAGGCCACACCAATTCAACCATATGTAAATAAGTCTTGATTGATGACACATGTTAAAACCAGTGGAAATGTGCATTGGATATGTGGGGGGGCGAGGTGTAGGGAGGGTGAAGGGGAAAGTAAAAACATGAATCATGCAAACAAACAAATAAATAAAAGTAAAAGTAAAAATAAAGAAATCTTACACATAAATATGTATATATCTCTTTCTTATTCCAACTCTACCTCTCTCTTCTTGTTTAATCATTTCAATTAATTCCAACACTTTGTGACCCATCTTGGGTTTTCTTGACAAAGATCTCGAAGTGTTTTTATCTCATTTTACAGATGAGGAAAGTGAGGCAAACATGGTTAAGGGACTCATCTAGAGTCACATAGCTACAAAGTGTCTGAGATTAGATTCGAATTCAGGTCTTCCTGACTACATTGCACCACTTACTTAGCTGCCCCAATACTACTTTTTAATATAAATACATACATGTATTTATATGTATATATATATTTATTTATGTACATATTTATGTATATGTGTATGTGTGTATACATATGTACATATTTATGTGTGTATATATATACATACATACACATGCAAACATACAGATTTGTTTTTCAGTCATTCAAATGAGTTTGAATCTTTAGGAGCCCATGAGCCATGCTGCCCATAGGATTTTCTTGGCAAAGATACTGGAGTGGTTTGCCATTTCCTTCTCCCACTTACTTCACAGATGAGAAAACTGAGGCAGAAAGGGTTGAAATTGCCCCAGGTCACACAACTAGTAAGAACTCAGGCTCAGCATTCTATCCACTGAACCATCTGGCTGTCCCTCTGTGTATGTGCACACTGGATCAGGTCTGTGATAGGGGACTTCCAGTGAGAAAATTCCCGATGCCACTGAAGAACAAATGCAGTTGATAGCCTGAGAATTGTTCCCTGGGGCACTAAGAAATTAAATCATTGTTCCTACAGCCAGTACATATTAGAGGTGGGATTTGAACCCCGATTTTCCCCACTTACGGTTCTCTTTCAATCTCCATCGCGCCACTCTGCCCTACTCTGCATCACATTTGACAGCACCAACATTTGCAGAATTCTTCAGGGATCTCCATTCCCAGCATCCCTCAGAGCAGACAAAAAGGTTGTAATGGCATTCTTTGTCAAAAGCCCAGATTGCTCCATGGTGGCCTCCTATAGAGCTCTTGGAGATAGAATTATCTTGGATCTACCGCAGCCCACTCTGTTCCGTGGGTATTTTTAGCCCACATGGAAGGAAGCCATTTTCTTTGTGTCAAGTCCCCTTTCATGTGTTGTTTACTCTTCTGGGTCTCCCGGGGCACACTGGAGCGCCCCCTTTTCACCCATAGGGACACACTGTTCACGTGCGGGCCTTCCCTGACCATGTTTGTACTGCCTTGTAAAGTCCAATTTTCTCTAACTGCCATCAGGCCATGCCCTATAAATCACATTTGCGTCCCATTTAAAACACAAACCACAATAGACACTGAAGAACAAAAGGAAGCACAGGCCCAGCCTTTTGGACAAAACTCCCACACATCGATAATTAGAAGCACATAAATCTATGCACATACAGGGAACAGTGCAGCGGCAACCACGCCTTGTGCTGCCTGTCTTCCAGCCTCATCCACTTTCAATTCTGCCCCAAAACCCTTGGAACAGCTCAGAGGGCAAGCAGAGATTAACGAAAACCTTCTGGGAAGAAGCCGCTCCAATTCTAACCATGGCTACAGAATTCCAGGGGAGGAAAAGGCCTTCTGGAGCCTTTCTTGTGGAAGATGGCTTTTCCTGAAGATGATTGGTCACTCCCACCTCTATTCCTTTCAAGAAGCATTATTACCTTTCCTACTCGCCTATGGAAAAATCCGCTTCAATAGAAAGTCTATCCCAGTGCTACAACTGGAGATTGGAGAATCACAGCTCTTCCTAGGGGAAGCAGGGCCTCAGCAAGCATTTGAAGCCTATTTCAGAATGCCAAGTTATTTTCAAAACTGTAAAAACATTTTGCCCCCCAGCTTATATAAACAGCTCCCATGAACAGTGTGGAGTGTTCTGTGTGTGTTTAATTAGCCATCAAAATTCCATAGTTCTAAAGTTGAATAAATTCCTTTACAATATGGTCCCCAAATTTAAATTACCAGTACAGGTGCAAATCTAATGGAAAGGGAAGCACTTTTCATTATGATTTAATGCAGCTGATTTTAATTTACTGCCCTAAACCCATTTGGGGTCTCTTCTCTTCACCAAGGTATAACAACCGCCGTTAGAGTCATACCAAGAAGCCAGATAGAGTCCCTTAAGAAACAGTTTTTTTTTCCTTTAAAACTATAAGTGGGTACCTGAAGCTATTCCAGAACTCTTTTCTCTCAGTAAAAATTGTGTACAGTTCAACTCTTCAAAAGAATGTAAGATCCAATGGAGAAAGGATTTTTTTTCTTTCCTGATAGTTTTTTTTCCCCACTGCTTGCACATAATAGCAGAGGTGCTTAAGAAATACTTGCCATTTGACTTATTCATTCATTCATTCTTTCTGTCTAAACTGTCTGTCACAAACAACTTACATGGATAATATTGTACTATATAAAAAGTTGAATCATCAGCTGTTTAAAATGGCATGGCAACAAGATTCACGTTTTAATTAGATTGTCAGAGACCTATTTGTTAAATTTGGGAATGTAGATTAAGGTTTTTTTTTAAGTCCTTCTAATCTGGAGATAATTACCTTTAATCATTAAACTTGGTCTTGATTAAGGATCTGAAAAAGAGCCTGTTAGGCCCTTAGCAAAATAGTAAGCCCAATAAAACACTGAAAATAATCCTGTCAAGCTACTAGGAAAACCAAATAGCTACTTAACTCCCAGGATCTGGTTTTTTTGGTTCCTGTTGCTGTTTTTTGTTGTGTGTTTTTTAAGGCTGGAAAATAAACTACGTCTCAGAAAGAGAATGTGGAACTCAACTTTTTTTTTAATGTTAAAAAATTGTTTTTACATGTAATTGTGGGAAATAAAATATTATTCAAAAAAAGAATTATTCTATTTTAGAGCAAGAAATACTAAAAGATAAAGAAACTAATGGACTTGTCCATTATTCATATTATAATTACTGAGGGTAATTATACCCTAGATCCTAACATAACACCTAATTTAAAAGAAAATTTTTAACAGAACTGTGATTTCACTGGCAAAGCTAACTCATCATGAAGGAATTCCCTCTACCAAGGCACATTCATGCCTTTTCTACAACTTAAAATCTCAAAGAGTTTTCTAGGGGCACTGAGGATAGAGGGATTTGCCAACAGTCACTTGGTCACAAGTATCAGAGGAGAGTCTTGAACTTAGATTTTTATGGTTTCAAAGTTACATCTTTCTCAGCTTTGCCACTTAGCTTCTCAACCTAATATCAACATGGACATTGAGTATTTGGAGATGCCAGTATCTTTCAGGCCATCAAAATACTATTTAATAATTGTATTTTAAAACCCAAAGTTGTTTTCCCAAAAGATTAATACAATTTCCCAAAGCCCACATATAGAGAATAATTGACATTGAAAATATGTGGCTAACCTTCTTACCTTTTGGTCCTATCTAGTTATTATCTTTGTTATCCTCTAAGTCGTCCACTGGGGTCTTTCCTCTAGATCTTTTGGATAACAATGGAGCACAGAGCCTATTCTTATACTCTCCCTCACTCTCACTATATGACCTTATATCAGATTATACATCTGCCCTTCTGGTCATATACCTTCTTAATGTTCATTAAACTACTTTGGTCATGCATCTTCATTAGTAATATACCAGTCTTCTCATACCTACTGTATGCCTTTCCATTTCCCTTTAGGAAAAATATGGCTTTGATGCTTTGGAGACTATGGAAATCTATATATTTCATAGCCATATATCATTACCTAAAGACTATTAATGCCCAAGGGGTATGGTTTTGTTTCTTGGGAAAATAAGAAGTAGTCAAAATAATTGTATAATTTCCCAAAGGAAATTTATCCCATTCAATTTAAAGACCAGTTTATTGCATAACTGCAGTAGTCATCAAAAATATACAAGCTCTATGAGGTCCTAATGCAGGCAATTTAGTGGCATAGTGGATTGCCCACCATAGAGTCAAGAAGACTCACTTTCTTGAGTTCAAATCTGGTCTCAGTCACTTATTGTATGACCCTGGGCAAGTAACAACCCTGTTTGCTTCAGTTTCCTCTTCTGTAAAATGAGCTGAAGAAGGAAATTGCAAACCACTGTAGTATCTCCGAAAAGAAAACCCAAATAAGGTCATGAAGAGTTGGACATGGCTGAAAATGACTAAACAACAACAGGATATTCTAATAAAGTGGATGTCTATGCTACTATAACTCTCTTTTATAAAGTGCTCAAGTGCTGGCTGAGAAGGAACTCTTTTGGCCTCATTATTTGCAATTGAATGTCAACTAAACTTCTGCCTTAGAAAATGATGGTCCTGTGTCAATTCCAGTACTTTTATCTACCTCCCTCCCTTTTTACCATCAATATCTTACTTACATAGGTTCATTTGAAGCTATCTTAATTGCAAACTGTATCTCTCATTCTTCTAATCTGGTACTGATTTTGATCTTTGTTCTAAGTTAGCAGAATAATTATCTACAGATAGTTGATTTGGAAATGACTCCTACATCAATAACTTATCTTCTCTCTTTTAAGATTACTCAGTTTGCATTGCTTATCATATTATTTGATACCTGACATATTGAATGTATCTTTTGAATGACAGTGCCCATAATATGGAGGCACAGAGATATGACAATAGGTGATGAATCTTTGGCTTCTTTCATTTCTTGACTTCAGTTATATTTTCACCATTCTTCCTTGTCTTTGCTTTTGCTTTGAAATAATTGAGCATTTAAGTATATTTGCCTTTACCCCGATGGAAACACTCATAGCCACTAGCCTGATTCTGTTCCACAAGAAAAATTAGGTACCGGGCAAAGCCATGCTTTAAGCATGCAATCATGTATTTCTTCCCAACTTCAGAGTGGTGCTCAGGGAAAAAGCAAAGCCCTCTGGTTTTTGGAAAGCTTCTATCATTATCTTCCACTTCTAACCTTTTTGCATGTAGCAATACTCATCTCCCAAGACTAGGGGTGTTTTGGTGATAGATTTATCTAACTGTTTTTTTATTGTCTGATTAGATTTATATAACTAGTTTTTATAGCTTGAACCCCCACCCACTAGAAAAACTCTTTCCCTTTGTGCTATTCAATAAACTCTCATTGTGAGAACATGGGATAGTGGTATCAGCATTATTTGACAGTATATAGTGTTTTACTAAGTTAAAATTATCATAGAATTAAAATGAACAAAATAAAACTATGTTAACTTCCATATGTATTGCCTATTCATGACTTCTACAAGACATAGGTAGCCACCAATGAATCAATCAATAGACATGCCTCAAACCCAGATCACCTCAGTCACAAAGACTGTAAGGAGCAAGTACCCTCAAAGCTTTTCTATTTATTGCTTAATAGCTCTCCTCAGTCACCTTCTTTTCCTTCCGTAGTCCAAGATGAAAGTCAAGTCATTTGGAGAGGTCAGAAATGGAAACTAGCATCCAGTGCCACTGTTTTTGCAATTGAATTTCTGACACTGTTGTCAACTCTTTCCCCCAATATTGCTAATGGAATGTATAAAAGAATCAAGAGCAGCTGGAAGATGCAGAAAGACTGCTCTAGCAATTCTCTCTCTCTCTCTCTCTCTCTCTCTCTCTCTCTCTCTCTCTCTCTCTCTCTCTCTCTCTCTCTCTCTCTCTCTCTCTCCTCCAATATCATCTGGACCAGCCTTTGCCTCACATGAGTTCCTTTCCAACCTTTTACCTCTTTTCATTTCCCTAGTGACTAAGGTTGTGATCATGCCCATCTTTCAGCATTATAAGGCAGGAACAACCAAAAGCAGAGGGAAGCAAATTATTGCCAGAATAAATATAAAGATATAACTTTTACTGCATGTTTAATTAATTTGGAGGTTTGTACCAAGTTCTTTACAGATTCTCTCTATCTTCTCATTCTCTGAAGCTGATATATAAGCTGAAATTATTTTCATGTTGATTTTTTTGTCAGCATTCATTTTGAGTACTTAAGAAATGACCAATTATGATATGAAGTAATGTATCTCATTTTTAAACTTTGATTTCAGAAGACCAATTCCTCTAGCTCTTTTATTTACCTCTCTAAGAAGAAATGGTGAATAATCCTATTTAGTTGAAACTTGTTTTTTTCTTCTAGTTTTATTTGTAATAATGAAATAATCAATAGTAATATGATTCCTTTCCTCCAAATAGTAAGCTAACTCACTGGGCACTGAACAAAGATATTACATTTAGAGTAGAGGCAATATGGCATAATACATATACTAGATGCTGGACTCATAGTTGGGAAGATCTGAGTTGAAATCTGGCTTTTGAATTTCACTAATTGTAGGAATCTGAATAAATCACTTTTTCTCCTTCAGTTTTCTTATCTATAAAATAAATTGGTTGAAGTAAATGGTTGTTAAAGTTCTTTTTAACTCCAACTATGATTCCAACCAAAATTAAGTTAAAGTTCTTAGTCAAAAAAACTGCATGATTCTTAGCTTCGTAAGCCACTTTTTCTCACACTCCATTGAGGTCAAAGCAGAAACAGCAGAGGCCTATATAGGACTACATAACATGTGGAAATTTTCCTTTTGTTTCATAATTTGCTATAGCAGAAATATTTCATCACCTAATGGGCAGTCTGTTGGTGATGAGTCTCTCCACATTTACCTAGGCTTCGGTCATTGGGTGCCATTTGTTGTTGAAACTATACATAAGATTTTCCCAAAGAATGGTAGAACTTGCCAGAAATCCTATTTGCTGCTATAGCCATCAAGACCTGAGGGTCACTTCTATGCCACATTTAGGCATTATAGCAGGACTTGTGTGAATTGGATAGTGAGATATCACCTGTCCCAGATCCTGTTCACTAAGTATCCTTTGGAGGTTGAAGCAAAAGAAAGCATACTTAATGAACAAACAAGCAATAACAGATGACTTACTATAATGTGTAGAGCATTATATTATCAGCTATAACTGTCTCAAGGAGTAAGGAGTTAGCAATCTAGAAAAAGACAGGTGGTCATTTTTTGTTTTTGTTTTTGTATAGCAGTGAAATGTTGTGTAAGGTCTATCATAGAAGACTTTCTGGAAGAGATGACTTTTGATTCAAATTTTGTAAGATATAATTTGGTACTGATGAAAAAGAAGTGAATTTCCAGGCAGAAGGATTGATACATTCAGTGACTCAAAATTAGGAATTGTAGTTTGGGGACCATTCTATATAACAGGAGTTTTGTCAAAAAGAAGGAGAAAATTTTGATTTTCTCTTAAGTTGTCACTTTGTTTCTGTCTTTATTGCCCCTGACTTCTCCCCAGTCCTGGACCCTAGTGAGGCCTTGGATTACTAAGGAAATTTTTTTCTTGTCTACCAGGAAATTTTTTTTAAATGATGTTATTTCTGTTACTTCTTCCTATTCCAATATATCCTTCTTTCCCAAAGATCTACAGTTACTTGATTATGTCTGTTTAAAGCTATGAGGCCAGTAAATAAACTTTATTAGTTTTCATATAACTCGTCCTCAGGCAGGTTCATAAGCATTCTTCCCATTCTAGATTTCAGCTGTGAATGGCCATGGGAGAGAAGTTCTTCCACATTCATTAAAATTCTTGAGAAATCTAAGCAACAAAAAGCAACTTATAAAACCTCTCTTGAGGCCTGACAGTAAGAGAAAAAAATCATGGAATCTGGAATATTGTTATTTAGACAAGACGCACACCAAAGTGGAAATTCTGTGAAGTATTATAAATGTTATTCTGATCCCTTTCACGGTAAAGTTCTCATAAATAGCCTTTACTATGAGCCCTTCCTGTGGTTACTCAGTGCAGAAAGCAGCTGGATATTGCTACATCTCAGTTCACACAATGAGATGGAAGGCTAGCCAAAAGAATGGGGTTTGGAAGTCCACCATTATGTGGTCAATCAATGGTTTATGGAAGGAAAATTCAAAGACATTTAAATTACATGTAACGCAGATGCCTTAAACCACTAAGACTTTTTTGTGAAGCCACACACACAAAAACGATATTTGTTGCAAACCAGTTTAGAAGTTGATCTGAAAATAATGACACTATTCTAAGATTCTTACGTAAACATTTATTTAGGATTTATAAGAAACTAGACCAAGAAGTTGGGGTCTATACACTTTTTAAACTTTTTGTTTTTTGGTTTAGGGCATGTATGAAAAAAACAAAGAGGAATCAACTTACAAACACTTGTTGAACATTTTACATAGAACTAATGTGAAAATTTTAGAAACCTAAAGCTAGATGTTCTTTGAAAACACAGTCACTTATAATCATTGGCTTACTGCCAGCTTGAAACCTGGAAAGACATCTTGAAACCTTTAAAAATGGTAATTTTCAGTTATAAGGAATTCTTGTGTTATCAATGTACTGAAAAAATGTATTTCTTATACATTACCACATCCTAAGGTTAAAATGCATTTTCAGAACATGTTTATCTGGGGGTGCAGTGTGTTTGGTATTCTCCTGTACAGACCATTTTATATAGGATAAGGTCAGATAGAGTTCAATAGAGATTGTATTACTAAATGATGTGAATGACTCTAAATTCTTAAATTCACCCAGATTTTTTGCCTTTTCTCATATAGAGTTTTGATTCATAAAGGATTCATAGGTAGAAGGCTAGAGAGTCCAACTAGTCCAATCCTTTCATTTTTCAGATGATGACTGGAGCTCAGAAATGGTAAAATTGCCTGTGGTCATGCAGCTAATGAATGCTAGGGCTATGATTCCAACCCAGACACAAAATCCAGCACACTTCTCATTGTACCAGTGCTGTCTTATGGTGACTGAGTTGCTCTGAGTAATCCATTCACCAATATAGTTCACAACCCTTTGGTCTTTGAGAGTTGCTATTATCTAACATCCTATCATTCTGGGACCAACTGGGTGAAGTTTCCCAAAGCTTAGGTAGGCTTAATAATACCTACACTATGTACCTAATAGAACTCTTGTGAGAGTTTAACAAAATATTGTTTATAAAGGGTTTTTTTTTATTTTTAATTATACACAATTGATAATATGTTCTACTGTTCTATTCTTTCTGTCTTTCCTGATGGATTGTTTCCAATTTATCCTGCATATAGCCTTTTGTACATAATTATTTGCATGTTGTCTCCCCCTTTAAACTGTGAGCTTCTTGACAGTAGACTCTCTTCTGCCTTTCTTTGAATCCTCAGCACTCAGCACTGGCACATAGCAAGTACTTAATAAATATTGGTTGATTGCTTGCTTATGCTATTAGATGATAATTTAATTATAATTGACTTCTTCCAAATCTGTAAAGAAGGGATGAATGAGGATTTTCTTAATCCTGCTTACTGTACCTGTATTATCTCTACGATGCTTTGGTAAAAGTTTTCTCCCACACATAAGCAGGCTAAGAGATGACTGGTAAAAAACAACTTTGCCCAATGAAATTCCTCCTCTCTCAGCTGGCCATACTCCCATCTACTCTAAGCATCTTGTATGGAGAAGTTCCTCCTGGATCCCAAATGAAGAAGCAGTACAAGGAATGAAAGAAGAGGGTGAGAAAAGAATATGCAAAGGAAAAAAGGAATGGAGTGAGAAGAAAGAAAAATAATAGAAACTGAAAGAAAAGAAAAGAAATGAAATGAAAAGAAAAGAAAAGAAAAGAAAACAGAAAAGAAAAGAAAAGAAAAGAAAAGAAAAGAAAAGAAAAGAAAAGAAAAGAAAAGAAAGGAAAAGAAAAGAAGTAAAAGCATTTTTTCTTCTGGGTCATGTGACCAACAAGACAGAGGCCTGTTTTTAAATAGTAAGTTTAAGATGATGGTTCTTCTCCCTCATCAGGGCAACCAGAGAATTCTATCATCAATCTGAACTTGTACTCTTGGACCAGAGATTTTCCAGAAGTAATACACAGATGTAATTCTAGGATGCCATCTCACTTGGAGACTGGAAGAGAAAGTGGCCAGGTTTGGTCTTCCTGGACCTTGTCACCCCCTACTTACCTGATAGCATGTTTATGGTATAGGGCTTGCCATTTTCTCCCTTTATGCAAATATGGATCATATCTCAGATCATATCTGTCAGACATATTCATGTCATCCATGAGCTGCATGTGGCATCTATCAATTTATCTATTTTATATTTGTCTATCTGTCATCTATAACTCATACACAGTTTGGCCTATCCACAATAAATATTAGTTACACAATAAGGCCATAAAAACAGCTAATAGTGAGGAAATTCATTTAAGGAAAAAAGGAAATAGAACTCTATAGATTAGGCTAGTAGAGAATATTAGAATAGTAGAATATACATGAGTAATTGAGTCCATCATTTAGAATCTTTCTCCATTCCCTCTCTGGATCTCCTTTTCCATGGATCTCTTCTAAGAACCATGAAATCAACTTCTCCAAGTCCTTTATGATGGGTAAACAGCATTGTGTTTAGCTTTCTCTCTGACATTCAGAAGTCACATTTCCCTCCATTAATTTCACTACCTGGATACTATAGGTTTACAGGTTAAGATGGCAGCAGAGTAAAAAGCAGCTTCTTGACCTCTCCTAACCCACGCATATAGGACTCCTCAAGAAGATATAAAAACAAATTCAGACAAACAGAGGAACCCCACAACAGGGAGCAGCATTTACGGTACATGGAATCGGAGCACTTCCATGCTCTAAAGGGGTGAAATAGCTCTACTAAAATGTGAGCTAAGCAACCACCTACCCACACAAACCACCTACAGTACCAAAACCAGTGCAAAAGAGTTAGAGCAAGTTTGGAGCACCCATTAAGTCATTGGTAGCTCCAGAGCCTGCTCCTGAGAGCACCAAGTCTTAAGACCCCAAGAGGCTAAAGAATGCACAGTCTTTGAACACAGAAGCTGAGAGCAGGCACAGACTCAGATCCTGAGTGCAGGCATGGACCTTGAGTGTGGACCCAGCACAGAGGAGTGCACTACTATGGAAGAAGTGCCCTGAGACTGTTAGAGGAGCTTCAGGCAGAAGAACAAGCAAGGGGACCACCAGGAGGCTTGACCCTGAGAACAACTAGACCTGAGATCTCAGGAGCCTAAAGAGTGCAGAGAGACCCCAGGTGTGAGGATAAAGCTGAGAGGGCACGCAGCTCACAATGGCAAGCCAGACTCAGGAACCCCAGAAGAGAAAGATAAAGAAGAAACTTTTAACACTCAACAACTTTTAAAAAGAAAAAATCCAGACAACAGAGCAAACAGCAGAGGAGAACAAACAAGTAACCATATCCAAACCTTCCCCCAAAAAATGAAAATGGGTCACAAGGTCTTGAAGAGTTCAAATCTGAGATTATGAGAAAGATGTAAGAGATCTGGCAAGAAAATAACAGTTTAAAAGGCAGAATTTTGCAATTGGAAAGTGAGGCAAGTAAATCAAAGACCAGAAATGACCAGATTGAAAAGGAAAACCAGTCTCTAAAGGCTAGAATTGGGCAATTTGAAAAAAAATGCACCCAAATTAAAAGAATTGATAAGCAAATTGGAGACCAAAATCAAACAGCAGGAAAACAGGATAGACCAAGTCAAAAAGGAAAATCAAAAGCTTCTAACAGAAAACCAGTCTCTAAATGCAAGAATTGGGCAAATAGAAGCCAATGATCTCTCAAGACAACAAGAACAAATAAAACAAAGTCAAAAGACAGATAAAATAAAAGGAAACCTAAAATATCTCAATGAGAAATTGACAGATCAAGAATACAAGTCTAGAAGAGGCAATTTGAGAATCATTGGTCTTCCTGAAAAAGCAGAAATTAATAGAAATTTGGACTCCATACTAAAAGAAATTATTCAGTGAATCTGCCCTGAAGTTCTACAACAAGAGGACAATATAGACTCTGAAAGGATCCATAGATCACCCTCTACACTAGACCCTGAAAAGACAACCCCCAGGTATATAATAGCCAAATTCAAGAGTTTCCAAGTAAAAGAAAAAAATCTTACAAGAAGCCAGAAAGAGACAATTCAGATATCAAGGAGCACCAATCAGGATCACACAGGATCTGGCACACTAAAAGACTTCAAAGCTTGGAATATGATATTCAGAAAGGCAAGAGAACTGGGTCTACAACCAAGGATCAGCTACCCATCAAAACTGACTATATACTTCCAGGGGAAAGTTTGGGCATTGAACAAGATAGAAGATTTCCAAGTATTTGCACAGAAAAGACCAAGACTAAATGGAAAGTTCAATATCCAACCACAAAATCAAGAGAAACAGGAAAAGTTAAATAAGAAACAGAGGGGAAAGAAAGAAAACTCGTTTTTTTTTAAATTTGCCCCTTTAAGTTCTTCAATAAGATCTAATTATTTGTATTCCTATGTGGAGAAATGTTATGTGTAATTCTCTGTAGTGAACTCTATTCATTATTATAGTATTCACTATTATAGTAATTAGAAGAATTATTCATAGGGAGAGGTTGGAATACTGAATGGTCTAAGATAATATAAGGGGGTGGGAAAGAGGGGGTGAATAGTAGACAAACCAAGAGAAACTTGAAGGAATAAGAAAAATAGGATATTCTAGTATACACAAAGAAGGCCTGGGAAGTGGAGGGGCTGAATACTATTATAAGAAGGAGAGGAAGAGAGCATTAAGAGGTAATAATTTAACCTTACACTCAGTGTAATTAACCCTGAGAGGGAAGAGTAGCTATGTCCATTGGGATATAAAACTCTATCTAACCCTACTGAGAAAGTCAGAAGGGATAAACCAAGGGGAGCAGGGGAGTAGGGAGGTCAAAAAAGGGAGGGAAGAAGAAGGGGGAGGAAGTTCATCAGTTCTTAAAAATAAAAATAGGGGAATAATAAGGGAGGGGGTAGAAAGGGAAGTAAATCAAGGGAGGGGATAAGGGTTACTGGCTTAAAGCCAAGCACTGGTTTAAAAGGGAATAGTGTAAGAAGAAGGAGTAGAACTAGGAGAAGATGGTGAAGAAGTGGGTGAATACACAACTGATAATTATAACTCTGAATGTGAATGGGATGAACTCGCCCATAAAATGGAAGCAAATAGCAAAGTGTATTAGAAACAAAAAGCCTACCATATAGTGTCTACAAGAAACACATATGAGGAGGTTGGACATACACAAGTATAAGGTAAAGAGCTTGAGCAAAATCTTTTGGGCTTCAAATGAGAAAAAGAAGGCAGGAGTGGTGATCATGATTTCTGACAAAGCCAAAGTAAAAATAGATATGATTAAAAAAGACAGGGAAGGTCATTACATCCTGATAAAAGGAAGTATAGACAATGAGGAAATAACAGAGCTTCATATGTATGCACCAAATGGCATAGCATCCAAATTCATAAAGGAGAAACTGGCAGATCTCAAGAAGGAAATAGATAGTAAAACCATAATAGTGGGAGATCTAAATATTCCTCTTTCAGATCTAGATAAATCAAACCAAAAATAAATAAGAAAGTTGTAAGAGAGATGAATGAACTCCTAGAAAAATTAGATTTAATAGATATGTGGAGAAAAATAATAGAGACTAAAAGGAATACACCTTCTTTTCAGCTGCACATGGTACATTCACAAAGATTGACCATGTAATAGGGCATAGAAACATTGCAAACAAATACAAAAGAGCAGAAATAATAAATGTAACCTTCTCAGATCATAATGCAATAAAATAATAGTAAGGGCACCTGGACAGGTAAATCAAAAACTAATTGGAAATTAAATAATATGATTCTCCAAAACAAGTTAGTCAAAGAAGAAATCATAGAAACAATCAACAATTTCATTGAAGAGAATAACAATGATGAGACATCCTACCAAACTTTGTGTCATGCAGCCAAGGCACTACTCAGGGGGAAATTTATAGCCTTGAGTGCATATATTAACCAATTAGGGGGGGCAGAGATTAATGAATTGGGAAAGCAACTTAAAAAAATTTAGAAAGCGAGTAAATTAAAAATCCCCAGATGAAAACTAAATTAGAAATACTAAAAATCAAGGGAGAAATTAGTAAAATTGAAAGTAAAAGAATTATTGAATTAATAAATAAGACTAGAAACTGGTATTTTGAAAAAAAAAACAGATAAAATAGACAAAGTACTGGTCAATCTAATAAAAAAAAAGAAAGAAGAAAACCAAATTGACAGTATCAAAGATGAAAAGGGAGACCTCACCTCTAATGAAGGGGAAATTAAGGCAATCATTAAAAACTATTTTGCCCAATTATATTTCAATAAATATAGTTTCATTGTTGTTATCATTAGCCACACTGGTTACAGGAGAAAACAACTGTTCCCTATCTCTTCCCCAAAGTTTTGGATGAAATTCTGTAGCTAAGGGGTTGAGAAAGGTGGATGTGGAATTTCCTAAACAGCTGCTATTATCCTGCAACTCAGTGGGTTGCATCTTCAAAATCAAATCTTTGCCAATGTATTGACTGTTTTGCTCTTTAACCTCAAACTGTGACACTGTGTCTAAAGCACATGAATGGGAAAGAATTTTTGTATCTAATTCCCCCGAGGTTAATGAAAGTGTTCCTTTCTGGAAACTTTGTAAATCCTCGCCATAATGTTCTTTATCCAAGTTGCCCCTTTGTTTTATACTTGGAATAAAGAGAGGATTTTGAGTTTTTGATGATTCTGAACAAGATTGCAAAACTTTTTGATGTGAGTTGTTGCGATGGCATGTTTAACCCTAATGCTTCTCACCCAATGTGTGTGATATGGAATGAGAAAGCTGATCCCTTATATAATCATCCTCATTATTGCCATAGATTTCTCTGCGCATTTGTATTATTTCTTCCCATTGCTGATTATCTACCACAGATCTATGTTTAGCTTCTGTGTAGTTTACTTTAGACACTTGCTCTATTTTGGCCAGATTTCTCATTTTGCTTTCCTCACTTAAATTAGACTCTGCCACACTCAACTTACATTGATTAGAAGGTTTTAAATCAGGAATCTCAATTCATAATGATTTCTTTGGTTTCGTTCCCATTTGAATATATCTTTCCATATCATCTAATGAAGGGGTTTGACTATATTTTTACATGCATGATTACAACACGCACCATCATGTTTATTATCATCATTTCTTTTGGATTCATTGTTGTTCCAAGACCATTTTGAATTATAAAAGGTCTTTCTGTTGTCTCTGTCTCTCTGATTTTGGTTATTGTTTCTAGAAAAATCTATTTGCTCCCTAAATCTACAAAATCGAAGGACATGACCAATCCGTCCACATAGGTATCAACATGGGGATGATTTTGTTCTTTGGGTGTTGCTAGTAGGTTGCCTGAACTAATTTTGGGTCCTACTTGTTTGGAGAACAAAATTTTTTGCTTCCTCTAATTCTTTCTCCTTCTTTGCCTATTTCAATTGTTGTTTCAAATTAGCTATGACTTCATCTTTATCAGTTTCAGACTGTCTAGCCAATCTTGCCTCTTTCTGTTTTGAATCTTGAATGTAAGCTGCATGTTGCCTCACATCCTCCAGTGGTAGTGATTCCCACTGTGGACAACTCTGTCTAAAATAGTTTTGTATCACAATTGAGGTTCATTTACAAACTGTTTCTGTATGTGGTCAATTGTATCCTGGGCATGTGTGTCTCTAAGACCAAGAATCGTTTCTGCAGCTTTGATGACCCTATCCAGAAAACTACTTGAGTGTTCTTCTTTCCCTTGCTTCAGTTTTTTTAATTTTTGCCATGCATTTGGTTTTTTAGCATGTAATCTCATGGCTTCAATTAAATCTGCTCTGCGCCTCATTAAATATCTCATATTGGTATGTTGTGTAAAATCTAGGTCTTCATGAACCAGTGGCCATGATTCCAAATTAGGATTTGTCCTAGTTTCTTTGAGGAATTTTTCCTTTTCCAAGGGAGAGTAAAATTCCCCCAAAAGAAATTCAACGTCATCAAAACTAGGGTTAAATAAAGTGAACACCCTTTTTAACTCCTTGAGACTCTTGAAAGGTTTTTCATAGAATTTGGGGAATTGCCTTTTTAGAACTTCCATATCACTTGGAGTGAATGCCTTGTATGTCTTTACGTGCACCACTCCCTCTCCTGGTTGAACAATAGTCCTATCCACAATCGGTAATACAGAGACTACAGTGTTTTGGATTGATTGATCTTTTCCAGTGTTATTAATTTGGATTCCACAATCTCCAATTGGAGGATTGTGTGCTTGTCTAGTTCTTTTCCCTCTAATTTGTTTTAACACTTGGGACAGTAGCTTGATACTCTCTACTAGTTCTGTGGATTCAGTATCAGTTTTTGCAGATGTCTTAAAGTAATTGTACAGGTGAGCCAGAACTGCCTTAGAGATTATAAGGAATTGCCAGAGAGATAGGATAATCGCAATAGCCAAGGGGATGAAACATATGCACTCGGCTAGTGTAAAGGCAAACCATTTATAGTAATCATATATTTCTAGCATTTGTTGTACTAGATTTGGGATAGAGGATAAGACACAGTGGATAGGGGTTTGTGAATCCCTAAGGCAGTAAAGTGAATAAGGAAGGTATAATAGTAAAGGTGGTAAATTGAGGTGATAGGAGTAGTAAGAGAATGACTGATTTTAGGGAATATAAACACAGAGGTATAAGGAGTTGTAAGGGACAGGAAGAGATACTTTGGGCAAACAGCTGTTGCCTGGAGAATACAGACTGGGACACAAGCTTGAGACAGAGACACTACAGGGAAACAGACTGAGGCCCTTTAGGTAGGAAGGGCACTTCCCCAGACAAAGGTTAAGGCCAGCTAAGAAAGGTTTGAAACTGACTAGAGGGCTGCTAGTCAGTTTCTCAGGTTCACAAAGGAACAGTCAGAGGAAGTATTAAGATTGCACTTCCTCCAAAATGGACACCTCCAACTCCCTTCATGACTCAGAGACAATATGATCCATTTCTTCCCTTATCCCTCTCTTATCAATCAACTAATGAACTAGCCAAGGTTTGATTACTTGACAAACTGGGTTTATTGATTTATAGGGTTGATTGGAAAGGATTGAGGATACAAACTAACTCTAAAAGTCACCTAGAGAAAGCTTCAGGTGGGGGAGGGAGACAGGAATGTGAAACTGAGAAAGGACCTGCCTTAACTCAGCTCTCAAGTGGTTTTGTAATCAATAGGGATAGGAAAGTTGGATACAATGATTCAATAGATAATTTGTAACAAGGGTAAGCCCTATTTGACTATTTCAACTATCAAGTTTAAAACTAACATTCCAATCTACCCTCCTTTCAAAACTTCACAGAAATTCAGGCAGGGAAAATGAAGATGTGGAATAAGGAAGGTTAGAGAGATTCAAAGGAAATAGTTAAGCTAACAATTTTTAAGAAGAAAAGCTGCAGAATATAGTCCAGGTTTCAATCCCAAGAAGGAGCTCAGATTGACCCTGCTCCTCTCCACGAGTCCCCAGGGTCAACTGAACTTCCTCAAGATTCTAAACCCTTCTCAACTGTCAGAAATTCTGTAGGAAGGCTTTGCAGAGCTGACATGCACCCTATTTCCACTACAATAAAAACTATTTTGCCCATTTATATGGCAATAAATATAGAAATCTAGGAGATACGGATGAATATTTACAAAAATATAAATTTCCTAGATTAATAGCAGAAGAAATAGAATACCTAAATGATCCCATATCGGCAAAAGAAATTGAACAAGTCATAAAAGAATTCCTAAAAAAAAATCACCAGGGCCTGATGGATTCACAAGGAAATTCTATCATACATTCAAAGAGCAACTCATCTCAATACTATACAAATTATTTAATATTATAAGCAAAGAAGGAGCCCTACCAAATTCCTTTTATGACACAAATATGGTATTGATCCCAAAGCCAGGGAGATCAAAAACAGAGAAAGAAAACTACAGACCAATCTCCGTAATGAACATAGATGCAAAAATCTTAAATAGAATGCTAGCAAAGAGACTCCAGCAAGTGATCAAGAGGATCATCCACCATGATCAGGTGGGATTTATACTAGGAATGCAAGGATGGTTCAACATCAGGAAAACCATCCACATAATTGACCATATCAACAATCTAACAAACAAAAATCACATGAATATCTCAATAGATGCTGAAAAAGCCTTTGACAAAATACAGCACCCATTCCTATTGAAAACCCTGGAAAGTATAGGAATAAAAGGACCTTTCCTAAAAATAATAAATAGTATATACCTAAAACCATCAACAACCATCATATGCAATGGGGATAAATTAGAAGGCTTCCCAATAAGATCAAGAATGAAACAAGGATGCCCATTATCACCTCTATTATTTAACATTGTATAAGAAACACTAGCAGTAACAATTAGAGAAGAAAAAGAAATTGAAGGTATCAAAATAGGCAATGAGGAGACTAAGCTATCACTCTTTGCAGATGATATGATGGTCTACTTAAAAAAATCTTAGAGAATCAACTAAGAAGCTTGTAGAAATAATCAACAACTTTAGCGAAGTTGCAGGATACAAAATAAATGCACATAAATCATCAGCATTTCTTTATATTTCCAAAACATCACAGTTGCAAGAAGTAGAAAGAGAAACACCATTTAAAATCACCCAAGACAACATAAAATCCTTAAGAATCTATCTACCAAAACAAACACAGGAATTATACAAAAACAACTACAAAACACTTTCCAAACAATTAAAACTAGATCTAAACAATTAGAAAAACATGGGTAGGAAATGACCATTTTACCCAAATTAATTTACCTATTTAGCACCATACCTTTCAAACTACCAAAATACTTTTTTACTGAATTAGAAAAAAGTATAACAAAATTCATTTGGAATAACAAAAGATCAAGAATATCAAGAAAAATAATGAAAAAAAATATGAAGGAAGGTGGCCAAGCAGTACCAGATATTAAGCTATACTATAAAGCAGCAGCCATCAAAACAGTACGGTACTGGCTAAGAGACAGAAGGGAGGATCAGTGGAATAGACTTGGGGTAAGTGACATCAGCAAGACAGTGTATGATAAACTCAAACAGCCCAACTTTTGGGACAAAAACCCACTATCTGACAAAAACTGCTGGGAAATTAGGAAAACAATATGGGAGAGATTAGGTTTAGATCAACATCTCATACCCTACACCAAGATAAATTCAGAAAGGGTGAATGACTTGAATATAAAGAGGGAAACTATAAATAAGTTAAGCGAACATAGAATAGTATACTTATCAGATCTCTGGGAAAGGAAAGATTTTAAAACCAAGCAAGAGTTAGAAAAAATTACAAAATGTAAAATAAATTATTATGATTATATTGAACTAGAAAGCTTTTGTACAAACAAAAACAATGCAGCCAAAATAAGAAGGGAAACAACAAATTGGGAAAAAAATTTTATAACAAAATACTCTGATATGGGTCTAATTACTCAAATATACAAGGAGTTAAATCAGTTGTATCAAAAATCAATGCATTCCCCAATCAATAAATGGGCAAGGGACATGAATAGGCAATTTTCAGATAAGTAAATCAAAAGTATCAACATGCACATGAGAAAGTTTTCTAAATCTGTAATAATAAGAGAAATGCAAATCATAACAACTCTGAGATATCACCTCACACCTATCAGATTGGCTAAAATGAGAGAAGGGGAGAGTAATGAATGTTGGAGGGTATGTGGCAAAATTGGGACATTAATGTGTTGCTGATGGAGTTGTGAATTGATCCAACGATTCTGAAAGGCAATCTGGAACTATGCTCAAAGGGCTATAAAAGAATGCCTGCCCTTTGATCCAGCCATACCATTGTTGGATTTGTACCCCAAAGAGATCATAGATAAATAGACTTTTATGAAAATATTTATAGCTGCGCTTTTTGTGGTGTTATAAAACTGGAAAATGAGGGTATGCCCTTCTATTGGGGAATGGCTGAACAAATTGTGGTATATGCTGGTGATGGAATATTATTGCGCTCAAAGGAATAATAAATTGGAGGAATTCCATGTGAACTGGAAAGACCTCCAGGAATTGATGCAGAGTGAAAGGAGCAGAGCCAAAAGAACATTGTACATAGAGATGGATGCAATGTGGTAAAATAGAATGTAACAGACTTCTGTACTAGCAGCAATGCAACGAACCAGGACAGTTCTGAGGGATTTATGGGGATTTATGGAAAAGAACGCTATCCACATTCAGAGGAAGAACTAGAGGAGTGGAAACACAGAAGAAAAACAACTGCTTGAACACATGGGTTGAGGCGGACATGATTGGGTATGTAGATTCGAACTTACCACACCAACGCAACTGTCAACAATTTGGAAATAGGTCTTGATCAATGACACAGGTTAAAACCAATGGAAATGCACATTGCCTATGGGGAGGGGAGGTTGGGGGGGTGAAGTGGAAATTTAGAGCATGAACCATGTAACCATGTTAACTTTTCTAAAAAATAAATATTACTAAATGTTAAAAAAAATGTCACTACCAACCCTGAAAGGGAGCGAGATGGGCATGAAATGCCAACAGTAGAATAATGCTCTCATGTGAGGATGAGATGAATAGATGAATTTACTAGACTAACATAGTTGATTTATTAGAAAAGTCAAATCTTAAAAGCCATACAAAAAGTTCTTACAAGACTAGAGAGAAACCAAGGCTCTTAATTAACAATAACAGCAACTAATGTAATAGCTAATATGATAATAATAGCCCACATACCAGTATACCAGACTTTGTGGATATGTTTTCCATTGTTTTATGCCTTTTCTACATAATATACTGCACGTAAATCTACTTCCCTCAATTCTTCTAAGTGCCATCTCAATTCAAACCAGCTTGTATTTAATGAGGAAAACTTATTTCATCTCCACTTCCTCTTCTGGATTTTTGTGGAAGATTAATTCACACTTTCAACTAAAATTCCCATTGAGTAAACTTTTATAGCTATTTTGAATTTGATTTCTCATTCAATTAGATCCTCCAGAATTTTATTAATACTATATAGAAATACTTTTGCTTTTTGTAATTTTATTATGTATATTGTTATTTTCTTGAACCTTGATTAGTTTCTTGGCTTATTTCCTTGGGTTTTCTAGCTGGTCTATCATGTTGACAGCAAACAGAGATGGTTTTGTCTTCTCTCTGAAAATGTCTATTTGGGTAGGCTGATTAGCCTTTCTTGGCTTTAGTATTCTCATCTATTAATTGAGGAGATGGACCAGCATGATCTAGAAAACCCCATCTAGCTCTTAACCTAAGATCCTAGGAAGTCATGTAGATAATAGAAATAGAAGGCTACAGTCTACTTCCATCATTTCAATCCACTTAATGGAATCTATCCTTGTCTTCTAGAGATAATTAGCATTAATAACCCTATTAATTAATCAGAAAAATTGACTCATTAATAATGTCTCCAGGCTATCTCACAAACCTTATAGGCTAGTTGTTCTGATTGCATTTTTTCTATACATGTAGCAAAGATTCCCATTTTAGAGAGAACTATCTGTAGGAAGGGTTATTATTGTGTGGTTCAAAAGGACTCAGGAGAGACAGATCTAGTCTTTTCTCCCCTATCCTTCTCCAAAGGATAGTTCAATTCCTGCCAGAAGGGGAAGCATGAAGTTGGGGTGAGAGGCTTTTCTGATCTCCTCAAAAAGAGGGGAATACCAGCCTAGAATTACATCTCTCTGCAACCTTAAATATAGCCTAGTGGATATGAATGGGTTCAGTTTAACTTCTGGTTGCTTTGTCATTACTGGAGGAGAAGGGGGACTTCCTAAGCTCTGCCTTCAAGGCTTGATTCCTTTCCCACAAAATACCAGTTCCAAAATGAACACACATAGTAAATAGCAACAAAAAAACCCATTTATCCTAAATGTTAAAAAAAAGAGAAATCTGAGAAGGAAGAAATAGAAGAATAATAAATACTAGATAATGCAGAATGGAGGAGTTCTCTCATTGGTAGCAAATTAACAGATCTTGAATGAGAGTCCTTGATCTCACCTAAGGGAAAACCCTTCCTAGTTCTAGGGTAACAACCTGGTATGCTTATGGTATCCACTTGCTATCTCTAAGGCTCATTTCATGCATCTTTCTATGAGGCCTCTCTCAGTTTCCTTAGTCATTAATATCTTTCACCCTTTCTCCAGCAATAATATTATTTAAAATGTATTTTACACATATTTTAATATGCTTATCTGTGAATCTCTTATCTTCTCAGTAGAATATATATATACATATATATTTCTTGTGAAGAGGAAGTGTTTGTAAATTTTTTAAAAATATCTGCAGAATCTAACACCATGCCTGGAATTATAATAGACCATAATTCTTAATGGATTCATCTGAATTAAAGGGAGAAAATAGATTAAAGAATTAATATTTGGTATAGAAAATAAAAACAAAAACATATATAGAAATATAAACTAAAAAGAGTGAGGAGAGGAGAAGTAAGGGAAGAAGCATGCCTGTGTGTATGTCTGAGAAGAGTTGGAAAAATGGACAACAAAGGCAATACATTTTCTTTCTTTTTTTATTTTTATTTAGAATATTTTCCCATGTTTATATGATTCATGATACCCGCTTCCCCCCCCCCAAACTTCTCATCCCCCCTTCTAAAGCTGACAGGCAGTTCCACTGGGTTATACATGTATCATGTTTCAAAACTTATTTCCATGTTATTCATATTTGATGTAGAGTTATTCTTTAACATCAAAACCTTAATCACATCCCTGGCTTGATTTTTTTTTTGGGGGGGGGATTTGACTTAGTTCCTTGTATATTTGAGAAATTAAAGCTTTGTCAAAGAGTTTTATTATAAAAATATTTGTCCAGTTTGTTGCTTTCCTTCTAATTTTGGTTACATTGGTTTTGTTTGTACAAACCCTTTTAAATTTGATATAATCAAAGTCATTTATTTTACATTTTGCAATGTTTTCTGTCTCTTTCTTGATCTTAAATTCCTTTCTTTTCCCACTCTAAGTGTGGAATTGGGGTAAATCAAGGATCACTAAGCACTCATCTTGGAAGGGACTGGAAGCCGACCCCATGGAACTCTGAGAGACTTTCATTTGGGAGGGGCCAGTGAAGGAGAGAGTTTGATGAAAATTCTGAAGATTCTAAACTGCCAATGGAAAACTTCCAAAGACTCCTGAGGGGGAATTCAAGTCTCTGGTGGGCTTGGGGTGGATGGTTGAGGGTGGCTGGGAGGTTCTGGACAGGAATTTAGCTCTTCTGAACCCAAAATTCAGGGGCAATCTGGATATTTCAGCAGCAAAAGCTTTCTACTGACTTCATTGCCAACGAAGAAGAAAAGTTGTGAAAGAAAGAGTTGTGCTCCATAATTAGCCTTAGTGCCCCGACTCCGGAGGGAGCAGGCCCTTGAGGGACCCTTCCTTGATCCCTCTAATACCCCTTCCTTGCAGTTATTCCCCTGTTTGTTAGATAGTGTTAAGGTTAGGATATGGTGAGGGGAGGGAGAGTGAACTTCTGAGTCAAAGCTACAGAAGAAACCAGAACTGCTCTCTTGTTGTGGGGTTCATAGTTGATAGAGAAGTTATCCCTGTATCCTCCTTCCTTATAAATCCTCAAACATCCCTTACCCTGTTATCCTGAATTCCCTCATCCTTATAATAAATCTTTATTAGTTTATTAGTGGTAGTTTGGGGCTGTGACTTTGTGGGGAGGAAGACTGATCTTGTGGCTGAGGGGAAGACGAATACCAAACTCCATCTTGAAGGGCAAAGCAACTTGTCTTAGGGGTGTGGGGAGGCTTGTCTCCATAGTGCTGGCTCTGAGGGTGGGATCTAACCCATTAGGGTCACAACTTATGCCCAACACCTTCCTTCTGTATCCCCACTATAGCTTTGCCAGTTTGGGAGGCTCATTGAGTTTATTCCTCCATAGGTCTTCCCTGGGGTGGGAGTGAGTGATTAGCTGATCTGGCCCATTGGAAGCTAACAAGTGGTGAGTCTAGATATCCCCCCATTTACCATCAGTACTCACCCAAATACACCACAGAGCTGGCAGGTATACTAATCTATGTTCACCTAATTTACTTATGATTTTACTCTTTATATTTAAGTCATTTATGCATTTTGAATTTATTTTGGTATAGGGTGTAAGCTGTTGATTTAAACCTAATTTTTCCCATATTGTTTTCCAATTTTCCCAGCAGTTTTTGTCAAATAGTGAGTCCTTGTCCCAAAAAATCTAGGGTCTTTGGGTTTATCAAACACTCATTTACTGAGTTCATTTACCCCTAGTCTATTCCATTGATCCACCCTTCTGTCTCTTAGCCAGTATCATATTGTTTTGATGAACACTGTTTTATAGCACAGTTGAAGATCTGGTACTGGTAGGCCAACTTCCTTCACATTTTTTTCATTATTTCCCTTGATATTCTTGATCTTTTGTTCTTCCAGATGAACTTTGTTATATTTTTTCTAATTCTATAAAAAAGTTTTTTGGTAGTTTGATAGGCATAGCACTGAATAAGTAGATTAATTTGGATAGGATGGTCATTTTTATTATATTAGCTCATCCTACCCAGTAGCAGTTAATGTTTTTCCAATTGTTTACATCTAGTTTCATTTGTGTAGAAAGTGTTTCATAGGTGTGTTCATATAATTCCTATATTTGTCTTGGCTAATAAATTCCTAAATATTTTATATTGTCTATGATTTTAAATGGAGTTTCTCTTTCTAACTCCTGCTGCTGAGTTTTGTTGGAAATATATCTAAATGCTGATGATTTATGTGGGTTTATTTTGTACCCTGCAATTTACTAAAGTTGTTAGTTATTTTCACTAGCCTTTTAGTTGATTTTCTGGGGTTCTCTAAGTATACCACCATATCATCTGAAAGAGTGATAGTTTAGTCTCCTCACTGCCTACTTAAATCCCTTCAATTTCTTTTTCTTCTCTAAATGCTACTGCTAGCATTTCTAGTACAATATTGAATTAAAGAGGTGATAATGGGCATCTCTGCTTCACTCCTGATCTTACTGGGAAGGCTTCTAATTTATCCTCATTGCATATGATACTTGCTTAGGGTTTAAACTATATACTGTTTATTATTTTGAAAAATGGTCCTTCTATTCCTATACTTTCCAGTGTTTTCAATAGGAATGGGTGTTGTATTTTGTCAAAGGTTTTTTCTGCATTTATTGAGATAATCATGTGATTTTTTGTTGCTTTGATTATTGATATGGTCAAATATGTGGATGGCTTTCCTAATATTAAACCAACCTTGCATTCCTGGTATAAATCCTGCCTGATCATAGTGAATAATCCTCTTGATCACTTACTGGAGTCTTTTTGCTAATATTCTACTTAAGATTTTTGCATCTATATTCATTAAGGAGATTAGTCTGTAATTTTCTTTCTCGGTTATTGGTCTGCCTGGCTTTGGATCAATGCCATATTTGTGTCATAAAAGGAATTTGGTAAAACTCCTTCTTTGCTTATTTTGTCAAATAATTTGTATAGTATTAGGATTAGTCATTTTTTAAATGTTTGATAGAATTCACTTGTGAATCCATCTGGTCCTGGGGATTTTTTCTTAGGAAGTTCCTTGATGGCTTGTTCAATTTCTTTTTATGAGATGGGATTGTTTAAGAATTCTATTTCCTTGTGTGTTGGCTATGGGAGTGGTAGTGAAGGCGAGGTGAAAGGGAAAGTAAAAACATGAATCATGTAACCATGGAAAATTTTTCTAAAAAAATAAAATATTTAAATTGGAAAAAAATAATTTTATTTCCTCTTTTGTTAATCTGGACAATTTATATATTTTGTAAATATTCACCCATTTCACCTAGATTGTCATACTTATTGCCATATAATTGAGCAAAGTAGTTCTTAATAATTGCCTTAATTTCCTCTTCATTGGAGGTGAGATTGCCCCTTTCATTTTTGATACGGCAATACATTTTCTAATGATCCACAGATTTAACTAGCACACTGTATTCCAAATTATATCATTTTTTTTATTTTATCAACAGGGAAGCCAGAAGAAAAAAGCCTTCTCAACAAGATTACTCCCATAGCACATTTTAAGTGTAAGCCTGACAATTTTCTGAAATTTAAATTTCCTAGTCAATAGAGAATTTGTATCAAAGAACAGTCTATATTGATAAACTAGAGGGAAGCAATTAAGTTGAAAATAAAAGCATCTTAGATTTGGAAGGGATTTTAAAAATCATCTTCTGGTGGGGGTGAAATCATCTTAATCAATCCTGCTTCTTTAACATTGAGGCAACTGAAAGCTGTGGAGGTGTATTAACTTTCCAGAAGTTAGAAATCAGTTAATGGCAGAACTAAATCTGTACCCAAGAAGAGAAATTAAGGATGCTTTGACATTTTATTTTTTATAAATTAGGTAGTATGACCTCTATTTAAAAAAAAGTTTGTCTAACTTTATTTTTATTCAAGTAGAAGGTTTTTTCCACTATAAAACACTGTTTTCCAGGCTTAAATATAGGACAAATAGAAATCAATAAAATAATATTTATTTTTTAGTATATCTACCTCTTTCAACTTGATGTCAAGTTGTCACAATGAATTTTTCCTCATGAAACCTTTTATAATAAGTTCAATACACATTTATGTGTCAAGAAGTAAGCCGAATAGAATGTCATATTGAGAGATCTAGATAATTTCCTTTTTGTTTGATATCATGTATTTGTTCAATGATGAGTCACTCACTTACTAAGCCACCAGAGAAGTGCACATTTGTGAGAGGTATCATGTGTAAATGGAATTAGCTCTAGTCCATTCATAGTCAAAACTCTACTACCAGAGATGATATCATCCCCACCTCCCTTAGTGGGGAGGGGAGATGGGTTACCCACAGGTGACAATAAGTAACAAATCAAGAACAAGGGACTGCCCTTTGGGCAGTCCAAATCAGTGTAGAGGCTGTCATTTGTCCATTTGAATTAGAGGTGGACCCACAGGAAGTGACGAGAGGCACTATCTCTTCAAGTATGTTGGTTACTTCCTGTCGGAGCAGTTCCCGCTTTGAAGTTGGTGCTGAAGCATATCAGCTGAGACCTCAGGCTGCTTCCACTCTGAATTGTCACGTGGGTAAGTTAGGCTGACTTCCTTGGCCTACCTTGGCATTTTTCCAATCTCTACCTTAAGTAGGCTCTTGCCTCTCTGATTGCTAAAGTCTTGTGGCATATAATTTAGTTTAATTAGCCCTTTAACCCTCTCTCTCCGTCCAGGCCTCTGCAGGCCTGGACTAGCCTCTCCTTCTCTCTATTTCCCTGCCTTTTACCTTCTAATTATAAATAAACTACCTTGAATCCGATCCTGACTTGGGTCTATTTAATTATGGAATCAATCTGAATTATTGATTCCTGGCGGCCACACTTTAAATATATATCTATAAAAATAACTAAAATCTCCCTCTTAAAATCAGGAGTGAGTGGCTCCTGAACTAACAAGAATAGCAGGAAGATGTTAAATTATAAAAAAGCATGTGTCATAGTGATGCCATAGATTTTTTAAAAATTTCTCATAGGAACCAGAGGACATCAGAGTAAGCGGTACAGTGACAAAAGGATGATCTCATTGGACCTTAGATCAAATCCTGGGTATGTTGCCATGTGTGCTTGGGCAAGTCACTCAAATTCTCAGGTACCTCATTTTATTGGAGGTCCTCTAAGATTTCCTTACAGTTCAATATCTATGATTTTAAGTCTAGACCACAATAACATTTTCCATTTAAATACTGCATGTCATTTTCATTAGTGAGCTATCATGATAAACCATATAACACATATTTATTATCAGATGTGGACTCTTAATAAAAATTTAATTATCCTGAGAGAACATATCAAGAAGTTGTTTGTGGGCACAGAAAAAAAAAACCACTTGATCACATGGGTTGATGGGGATATGATTGGAGATATAGTCTCTAAATGATCACCCTAGTACAAATATTAATAATATGAAAATACATCTTGATCAATGACACATGTAAAATCCAGTGGAATTGTGTGTCAGCAACGGGAGGGTGGAGAAAGGGGAGGGAAAGAATATGAATCTTGTAACCATGGAAAAATATTCTAAATTAATTAATTAATCAAATCACCAAACAGGCAAATAAATAAATGAATAAATATATATTATATTATCATCTTATATACTATTATGTTATACATATAAATTAACAGTATAATATAATACAACAATAATAACAGCTATCATTTATATGATGCTTTAAGGTGTGCAAAGCACTTTACAAATATAATCTCATCATACTTACCTGGCAAGGGTAATTCCATAATAACAAAAGTAGTTTCTCCAGGGAAAAGCTTATCAGATGCATTCCAGATGGGGTGCCCCCTGCATTTTCCCCAAATGTGGGAAAATCAATTACATAATTTCTGGTAATGGGGGACAAAGCTCATACTATTCCCTGAAAAAAAAATTATCTCATTTGATCCTCACAACTACCCTGGGAGGTAAGTGCTATTATTTCCATTTTTTAGATGAGTAAATAGAAGCAGGTAAAGGCAAGATGGTTTGTCTAGACTCACACAAATGGAAGATCAACAGCCAGACTGGAAGTCCATGGATGAGGTGATAATTGGTAGGATGGTAGCAATGTTAAAGGAAGAAAGGAGGAATGTTTGGGAAATATAATGAAAGTAAAACTCATAGGCCTTGGCAATTAGATTAGATATAAGACATAGAAAAGAATTAGGAGTTCAGGATGGCACTTAGGTTATGAGTCTTGGTAACTGGGAAAATGAAGATACCTTTACCAGAATAGGGAAGTAAAGAAGAAGAAAGGATGTGGGAGGGGGAAGGTTAAAATGAGTTCATTTTAAAATGTCTATGAAAAAAGAGAGCAGGGTCAAGGGCCAACTTTTTTTAAAAATTACATTTAGTTATTTATTTGTTTGTTTGTTTGTTTTTAACATTTAATAATATTTATTTTTTAGAAAAGTTATCATGGTTACATGATTCATGTTCTTACTTTCCCCATCACCCCCTGACCTTCCCCCAACCCCCAATAGCCACTGCACATTTCCACTGGGTTTAGCATGTGTCATTGATCAAGATCTATTTCCAAATTGTTGATAGTTGCATTAGTGTGGTAGTTTCGAGTCTACATCCCCAATCATGTCAACCTCAACCCATGTGTTCAAGCAGTTGCTGTTCTTCTGTGTTTCCACTCCTGTAGTTCTTCCTCTGAATGTGGGTAGTATTCTTTTCCATAAATCCCTCAGAATTGTCCTGGGTCATTGCATTGCTGCTAGTACAAAAGTCCATTACATTCTATTTTACCACGGTGTATTGGTCACTGTGTACAATATTCTTCTGGCTCTACTCCTTTCACTCTGCATCAATTCCTGGAGGTCTTTCCAGTTCACATGGAATTCCTCCAATTTATTATTCCTTTGAGCACAATAGTATTCCATCACCAGCATATACCACAATTTGTTCAGCCATTCCCCAATAGAAGGGCATACCCTCCTTTTCCAGTTTTTTGCCACCACAAAAAGCTCAGCTATAAATATTTTTATACAAGTCTGTTTATCTATGATCTCTTTGAGGTACAAACCCAACAATGGAATGGCTGGATCAAAGGTCAGGCATTCTTTTATAGCCCTTTGAGCATAGTTCCAAATTGCCAGCCAGAATGGTTGGATCAGTTCACAACACCAACAGCAATGCATTAATGTCCCAATTTGACCACATCCCCTCCAACATTCATTACTCATTTTAGCCAATCTGCTAGGTGTGAGGTGATATCACAGAGTTGTTTTGATTTCCATTTCTCTAATTATTAGAGATTTAGAACACTTTCTCATGTGCTTGTTGATACTTTTGGTTTCTTTATCTGAAAATTGCCTATTCATGTCCCTTGCCCATTTACCAATTGGGGAATGCCTTTATTTTTTATACAACTGATTTAACTCCTTGTATATTTGAGTAATTAAACCCATGTCAGAGTATTTTGTTATAAAGATTTTTTTCCCCAATTTGTTGTTTCCCTTCTGATTTTGGCTACATTGTAATTGTTTGTACAAAAGCTTTCTAGTTTGATATAATCATAATCATTTATTTTACATTTTATAATTTTCTCTAACTCTTGCTTGGTTTTAAAATCTTTCCTTTCCCAGAGATCTGACAAGTATACTATTCTGTGTTCACCTAATTTACTTATAGTTTCCTTCTTTATATTCAAGTCTTTCACCCATTCTGAATTTATCTTGGTGTAGGATGTGAAATGTTGATCTAAACCTAATCTCTCCCATATTGTTTTCCAAATTTCCCAGCAGTTTTTGTCAAATACTGGATACATGTCCCAAAAGTTGGGCTCTTTGGGTTTATCATACACTGTCCTGCTGAAGTCACTTAGCCCAAGTTTATTCCACTGATCCTCCCTTCTGTCTTTTAGCCAGTACCATATTATTTTGATGACTACTGCTTTATAATATAGTTTAATATCTGGTACTGCTAGGCCACCTTTCTTCTCATTTTTTTTTCATTATTTCCCTTGATATTCTTGATCTTTTGTCCTTCCTAATGAACTTTGTTATGTTTTTTTCTAATTCAGTAAAAAAAAATTTTGGTAGTTTGATAGATATGGCTATTATTATGTTAGCTCATTCTAACATTGAGCAATCAGTGTTTTTCCAATTCTTTAGATCTAGTTTTAATTGTTTGGAAAGTGTTTTGTAATCGTTTTCATATAATTCCTGTGTTTATTTTGGTAGATAGATTCCTAAGTATTTTATATTGTCTAGGGTGATTTAAAATGGTGTTTCTCTTTCTACCTCATACTGCTGTGATGTGTTGGAAATATATAGAAATGCTGATGATTTGTGTGCATTTATTTTGTATCCTGCAACTTTGCTAAAGTTCTTGATTATTTCTATAAGTTTCTTAGTTGATTCTCGAGGATTTTTACATTGACCATCATATTATCTGCAAAGAGTGATAGCTCTCCTCATTGCCTATTTTGATACCTTCAATTTCTTTTTCTTCTCTAATTGCGATTGCTAGTGTTTATACTCAATGTTAAATAATAGAGGTGATAATGGACATCCTTGTTTCATGCCTGATCTTATTGGGAAAGCTTTTAATTTATCCCAATTGCATATGATGCTTGTTGCTGGTTTTAGGTATGTACTGTTTATTATTTTTAGGAAAGGTCCTTCTATACTTTCCAGTGTTTTCAATAGGAATGAGTGCTGTATTTTGTCAAAGGCTTTTTCAGCCTCTATTGAGGTAATCATGTTATTTTTGTTTGTTATATTGTTGATATAGGCAATTATATGGATGGTTTTCCTGATGTTGAACTATCCTTGCATCCCTAGTATAAATCCCACCTGATCAAGGTGGATGATCCTCTTGATAATTTGCTGGAGTCTCCTTGCTAGTTTTCTATTTAAGATTTTTGCATCTATGTTCATTAGGGAGATTGGTCTGTAGTTTTCTTTCTCTGTTTTTGATCTACCTGGCTTTGGAATCAGTACCATATTTGTGTCATAAAAGGAATTTGGTAGGACTCCTTCTTTGCTTAATATATCAAATATTTTGTATAGTATTGGGATTAGTTGCTCTTTGAATGTTTGATAGAATTCACTTGTGATTCCATCAGGCCCTGGCAATTTTTTCTTAGGGAGTTCTTTGATGACTTGTTCAATTTCTTTTTCTGATGTGGGATTATTTAGGTATTCTAGTTCTTCTGTTGTTAATCTAGGAATTTATATTTTTGTAAATATTCATCCATATCACCTATTTTGCTATATTTATTGCCATATAATTAGGCAAAATAGTTTTTAATGATTGCTTTAATTTCCTCTTCATTAGAGGTGAGGTCTCCCTTTTCATCTGTGATACTATCAATTCGGTTTTCTTCTTTCCTTTTTTTATTTGATTGACCAGTACTTTGTCAATTTTATCTGTTTTTTCAAAATACCAGCTTCTAGTCGTATTTAATTCAATAGTTCTTTTACTTTCAATTTTATTAAATTTCCCTTGATTTTTAGTATTTCTAATTTAGTTTTCATCTGGGGATTTTTAATTTGCTCACTTTCTAGTTTTTTAAGTTGCATGCCCAATTCATTAATCTCTGCCCTCCCTAATTTGTTAATATATACACTCAAGGATATAAATTTCCCCCTGAGTACTGCCTTAGCTGCATCCTACAGAGTTTGGTAGGATGTCTCATCATGATCATTGTCTTCAATGAAATTTTTGATTGTTTCTATGATTTCTTCTTTGACTAGCTGGTTTTGGAGAATCATATTATTTAATTTCCAATTAGTTTTTGATGTGCCTGTCCAGATGGCCTTACTAATTATTATTTTCATTGCATTATGATCTGAGAAGGTTACATTTATTATTTCTGCTCTTTTGTATTTGTTTGCAATGTTTCTATGCCCTATTACATGGTCAATCTCTGTGAATATACCACGTGCAGCTGAAAAGAAGGTGTATTCCTTTTTGTCCCTATTTATTTTTCTCCACATGTCTATTAAATCTAATTTTTCTAGGATTTCATTCACCTCTCTTCTCTCTTTCTTATTTTTTTCTTATTTTGATTTATCTAGATCTGAAAGAGGAATATTTAGATCTCCCACTAGTATGGTTTTACTATCTATTTCCTTCTTGAGCTCTGCCAGTTTCTCCATTATGAATTTGGATGCTACGCCATTTGGTGCATACATATTGAGCACTGTTATTTCCTCATTGTCTATACTGCCTTTTATCAGGATATAATAACCTTCCATGTCTTTTTTAATTATATTTATTTTTACTTTGACTTTGTTCGAAATCATGATCACCACTCCTGCCTTCTTCTCATTTGAAGCCCAAAAGATTTTGCTCAAGTCCATTACTTTAAACCTCTATATGTCCACCTACCTCATATGTGTTTCTTGTAGACAACAAATGGTAGGCTTTTGGTTTCTAATCCACTTTGCTATTTGCTTCCATTTTATGGGTGTGTTCATCCCATTCACATTCAGAGTTATAATTATCAGTTGTGTATTCCCCACCATTTTGTTATCCTCTTCTAATTCTACCTCTTGTTCTTACACTATTTCCTTTTAAACCAGTGGTTTGCTTTAAGCCAGTAACCCTTATCCGCTCCCTTGATTTACTTCCCTTTCTACTCCCTCCCTTATTATTCCCATCTTTTTATTTTTAATGCCCAATGAATTCCCTCCCCCTTCTTCTCCACTCCCTTTGTTGACCTCCCCACTCCCATTTTTCCCTTGGTTTATCCCTTCTGACTTTCTCAGTAGGGTTAGATAGATTTCTATATCCCAATGGATATAGCTGCTCTTCCTTCTCAGGTTTAATTCTACTGAGGGTAAGGTTTAAATATTACCTCTTAATGCTCTCTTCTTTTCCTTCTTATAATAGTATTCATCCCCTCCCCTTTCCATGCCCTCTTTGTGTGTAATAGAATATCCTATTTTTCTTATTCATTCAAGTTTCTCTTGGTGACCTCTACTATTCACCCCCTTCTTTCTCAACCCCCCCCCATATCATCTTAGACCAAAGGTCGGCAACCTTTTTGGCTGTGAGAGCCATAAATGGCTGTGGAAGAAGGAGGATGGAGGCAGAAGGCACTGGAATATGGGGCAGGGGCTGAAGGTCCCCCCGCTTCACATGCTAGGGCTCTTCCCAGACTGGCTGGTTGGGAGGTGGAGCCAGATATGGCTCGAGAGCCATATGTTGCTGACCCCTGTCTTAGACCATTTAGTACTCCAACCTCTCCCTATGAATAATTCTTCTAATTACTATAATAGTTAATACTATAATAGTGAATAGAGTTCACTACAAAGAATTACATATAACATTTCTCCACATAGTAATACAAATAATTGGATCTTATTTAAGCACTTAAAGAGGCAAATTAAAAAAATATGAATTTTCTTTCTTTCCCCTCTGTTTCTTATTTACCTTTTCATGTTTCTCTTGATTTCTGTGGTTGGATATTGAACTTTCCATTTAGTCCTGGTCTTTTCTGTGCAAATACTTGGAAATCTTCTATCTTGTTGAATGCCCATACTTTCCCCTGGAAGTATATAGTCAGTTTTGATGGGTAGCTGGTCCTTGGTTGTAGACCCAGTTCTCTTGCCTTTCTGAATATCATATTCCAAGCCTTGTGGTCTTTTAGCGTGGAGGCTGCCAGATCCTGTGTGATCCTGATTGGTGCTCCTTGATATCTGAATTGCCTCTTTCTGGCTTCTTGTAAGATTCTTTCTTTTACTTGGAAGCTCTTGAATTTCGCTATTATATACCTGGGGGTTGTCTTTTCAGGGTCTAGAGTAGAGGGTTATCTATGGATCCTTTCAATGTCTATATTGCCCTCTCGTTGTAGAACTTCAGGGCAGATTCACTGAATAATTTCTTTTAGTATGGAGTCCAAATTTCTATTAATTTCTGCTTTTTCAGGAAGACCAATAATTCTCAGGTTGTCTCTTCTAGACCTATTTTCTTGGTCTGTCAATTTCTCATTGAGATATTTCATGTTTCCTTCTATTTTATCAGTCTTTTGACTTTGCTTTATTTGTTCTTGCTGTATTGAGAGATCATTAGCTTCTAATTGCTCAATACTAGCCTTTAGAGACTGGTTTTCCTTTTCAATCTGGTCATTTCTGGTGTTCAATTTGCTTATCAGTTCATTTGATTTCTGAGCCTCACTTTCCAATTGTAAAATTCTGTCTTTTAAACTGTTATTTTCTTGCCAGATCTCTTCCATCTTTCTCATCATCCCAGATTTGAACTCTTCAAGAGCTTGTTACCAGTTTTCATTTTTTTGGGAAGGTTTGGATCTGATTATTTGTTTGTTCTTCTTTGCTGTTTGCTCTGTTGTCTGGATTTTCTCTGTGTAAAAGTTGCTGCTTGTTAAAGATTTCTTTGTGTTGATCTTTCTTTTTTGGAGTTCTTGTGAATGGCTTGCCATTGTGAGCTGCGTGCCCTCTCAGCTTTATCCTCATACCTAGGATCTCTCTGCACTCTTTAGGCTCCTTAGGTCTCAGGTCTAGTTGTTCTCAGGATCAAGCCTCCTGGTGGTCCCCTTGCTTGTTCCTCTGCCTGAAGCTCCTTTAACAGTCTCAGGGAGCTGCTTCCACAGTCATGCACCCCTCTGCAATGGGTCCCCACCCAAGGTCCGTGCCTGTGCTCAAGTTATTTGTTCAAAGTCCACGCGTTCTTTAGCCTCTTGGGGTCTGAAGTCTTGCTGCTCTCTGTAGCAGGCCCTGGTGTTCCCAGGTGGCTGTCAAGGAATTAATGAATGCCCCAAAATTGCTCTAACTCTTTTGCACTGGCTTTGGCCCTGTAGGTGGTGTGTGGGGGAGGGGGTTGTTCAACTCACATTTTAGTGAGAGTTGTTTCACCCCCTTATAGAATGGAAATGCCCCAATTCCACGTACCTTCAATGCTGCGCCCTGTTGTGGGGTCCCTTTGTTTGTCTGGATTTGTTTTTATGCCTTCTTGAGGAGTCCTATATATGTGGGTTAGGAGAGGTTAAGCAAGCTGCTTCTACTCTGCCACCATCTTAACCTGCAATTACATTTATTTATTTAGAATATTTTTCCATGGCTAAATGATTCATGTTCTTTCCCTCCCTCCTTCCTTCCCTCACCCCTCCTGGATAGACAAGCAATTCCACTGGGTTATACATATGCCATTGTTCAAAATCTATTTCCATATTATTCATATTTGCAACAGAGTGATCATTTAAAGCTAAAATACCCAATCATATGTGCATCAAACCATGTGTTCAGTAATATGTTTTCCTTCTGTATTTCTGCTCCCATAGTTCTTTCTCTGGATATGGATAGTGTTCTTTCTCATAAGTTTCTCTACATTGTTCTGGGTCATTGCATTGCTGCTGGTAGAAAAATTTATTACATTCGAATGTGTCAGTCTCTGTGTACAATGCTCTCCTGGTTCTGCTCCTTTCACTCTGCATCAATTCCTGGATGTTTTTCTAGTTCACATGGAATTCTTATGGTTCATTATCCCTTTCAGCACAATAATATTCCATCATCATCAGATACCACAATTTTTTCAGCCATTCCCCAATCAAGGGACATCCCCTCATTTCCCAGTCTTCTGCCACTATAAAAAAGTGTAGCTATAAATATTTTTGTGCATGTAATTTTCCTTATTATAGCTCTGGGATACAAATCCAGTAGCAGTATGACTGGATCAAAGGCCATCTAGTCTTTTAAAGCCAATGGCCAACTTTTGTTGCCATTAGATACAGGAATTAAGAGATTATTGGTAATTTTCTGGGGAGTAATTTCAGTTGAATGATGAAGGCAAAGCCAAACTATAGAAAGTTAGAAAATGAAATGGAATTGGCCTTCTCAAGTAGTTTAGCCACAAAGGGGGGGAAAGAAATATGGAATGACAACTAGAGAGAATAGATGAATCAATGAAGAGAAGGATTTTTAAGAATGAGTGAGACATGGGTATGTTTTTAGGTACGAGGGAAGCAGCCAGTAGCAAGAAGAGATGGAAAGTAATAAAAAAGTAAAATTGATAGAGGAACTAATATGCTAAAGAAGATAGTATGGAATGGAATCATTTGTACAGGTAGAGGGGTTTGCCTTGGAAAAAATAAGGGTCTTTCTTATTATGTGAGACAGGAGTGAAGACAGAGATAGTAGCAGAAGGCACTAGAGTGATATGAATTGAAAAGGAAAGAAGAGGAATTTCTCAGTAAATGGCCTTAATTTTTTCAGTGACATGAATCTGTGCTCTTTGCTGAAAGAGGAGGGTGAGCCATGGAAGTTTTGAGGAAGGATGAAAACATTTGGAAAAGTGACTTTCATCAATGGGATACTCAATTAGGAAGTATAAAAATATTGCTTTATTTTAGTGAGGACCCATTTGAGATTACATGACAAATTTGTTGTGAATCCAATCAGCATGATGTAGTGATTTTCATCAGCTTCATTGGCAGCTTGTAAATTGAGGTGAAGTCAGCAGATGAGAATAATCTAAGGCTAGGACTTGGCAGGAAATCAGATAAGGGAGCAAGAGATGCAAGAGAAGAAGGCAGTATAGAGTTGAACTGTCTCACTTAGGGGTCAACATAGAAAAGGGAGGATAGTGTGGCTGATAATGGTTTAGGAAAGACCTGAGGGATTGGAGGTCACAGTAAGAATAGTGTTTAGGGTTTGAGATTTCAAGGCAAAAATAGAAGGGAAATAAGAAAAAATGGTGATCAGATAAGAGAATTTTAGAGTTCACAAACAAGAAAGTGAAACATTTCTGAGTAATTAAAAGATCAAGAGGATGACTCTTTTTCTGTGTAGCTTAGGTGAGTGTAGGAATAAGGTAAATGGAAGTAAGCAAGTTGAGGAATGTGGGGAGATTATTTGCAGGACAGAATTTCTATATAACAATAAAATTCAAGAAGCAATATTAGAAAGGAAAATATCATTCCAAATCATTTCAAAATGCAACGAACATTTGAGGATTGATCTATCCAAGCACAAAATAGTTTTATAGATTTAATCACAAAGTTCTTCTTAAAGAAAGAAACACATGAATCATGTAACCATGGAAAATTTTTCTAAAAAAGTAAAACATTTAAATCTTAAAAATAAAATAATAAAATAAAATGTGGGATCAGGGAATAAGATTAATCAGATGAGTTATCTGAGGCCTGTCTTCTAATTTCATCAGTTTTGTTTGTATGAGTTTCAAGCATTTTTTCCAAGCTCAAGAATTTTCTATCTCATCCTATTGTATTTTCTGTCATTTTTTTTGAGATTTGTATTACAGCTTAAGATTTTTTTTAATTCAAAAAAAAGAAAGAAACAACTTAAGCATAACAGTAGCTGGAGAAATATAGTGTTCATGGTTGGGCCATGCTAATATAACAAAAATTAAAATATTGCCAAAGTTTATTTATGTTTTTAATACTATGATAATAAACTGTCAAAGGGATATTTTACAAAACTGGATAAAATAAAATTAATTTTGAAAAGCAAAAGATCTATATTATCAAGTGAAATAAAGAAAAGATGTATAGTCAAAGGGGGGATAGAAATTCCTGACCTGAAAGTATATTATAAAATAATAGGTCGGCATCCAATCCATCAAGTACTGATTTTAAAAAGAGAGAGATAGATCAATGGAATAAACCAAGTAATGGAGAATAAAAAACAATAGAACTCAATTCAGTATTTAATAAATGAAAAGACATAAAAAAAGAACTCCCCATTTGATTAAAAAACAACTTGATGACTGTCTAGAAGAAATTTGGCTTAGATCACCAACTTTTACCACATTTCATAATGTATTCTAATAAAATAGACTAATACACTAATAATACCTTTTAAAGGATGTAACTTCAGTATTAAAGTTCACACTGCAAAAAATGTATAAGATTACTTAAAACTTTGGGTAGGAGATATATTCTTAATTGAAAAAGGGATAAAGCAATTATGAAACATAATGTTTATGATTTTTCATACAGAGAATTCCCCATCATTTAGGTGAATGGCTAAAACAATGTAGTCATGAATATTATAAGATAGTATTATACTAGAAGAAATAGGGAATACAATTAATATATAGAAAAGTATGGAAAAGTTTTCTAGAACTGATAAAAGTGTGAGGTGAGCAGAGTCAACACATACACAATGACTACAACAATAAAAATAGTAAGAACCACAAAAAAAATAGAATCTTATACAATTACAAAGAACAAGCATGACCTTGAAAAAGAGAAAATACTTCTACTGCTTCCATTTGCAAAGATGAGAGGTCCATGGCTGTCATACATTGGACATATTTTAGAGATTTTTTTATGTATTCATCTATTTTACTGATTTTCTCCCTCTCTTTTTCTTTGTCTCCTCTGTCTCTCTCTTCATCCCTTTCTCTTTCCCTCCCTCCCTCTCTAGTCTTTGAAAATATTTGCTATATAAGATGGCTTTCTGGGAGGGAAAGAGAAAGATATATTAAGTGAAGCCTTGGTGATAAAAAAAGGACATCAATAATAATTTTATTTTTAAAAAGATAAAGGCTTAAATACCTGTTTTTATTGTCTTCTTAATTTACTAGTATCCTCTTTTTAAACACCCTACATGGAATCCTGTATTTATTTATTTTGTGCACCTGTGTGTACAAACATATGTATGCATATATCATGTATACATATGTGTGTATACATATATAGTGTCTACATACATAGTGTTTATACATGCCGTTTCTCCCAATATAATATGCAGCACTAATCCACCCTTCCATATACTGCCTTGAAGGCCAAGAAAATTGGGTCTTTACACTTCTGTAGGGTCCTCTTGTATCTTCAAAGAGGTTTGGGGTATTTAGGGATTTTGCAAATGGCTTCAGCATGTTATAAGGAAGAGGTAATAATAGTTAGAGAGATGAAGGTTTGCAGAAGACAGATGCATGAGACCTGAAGATGGAAAAATTCTGGAATGCTGGAAGGAAGGGTTAAGCTAGAAGGAGGGGCTGTTAGCTCTCTCTGGATGTAAACATGGAGGGCGAAACTGCTACTTCCTGAGGTTTTCGATTCTGTCCTTGTTGCTATCCTTGTTGCTGTGTTTCCTTGGAAGAAGATCCTGTGAACCTGACGCTAGCCTGAACCAGCACCGAGCTATCTGCACTGTCAGTAAGCAGAGGTCTTGGTCCAGTTGGACCTGGCACCTACCCTTGGGCCCCTGTCTGATTTGTCACAGACCAACGCCTCTATTAATAATCAAGAGAGGTTTGGATAGTGTAGGATAGCTATAACAGGGTCTGGGTTACAGGTTAGAGAGGTGCGGGTGATAAGTGTAGACCATCAAAATCTCTGAAGGCCCTTCATGAGAATGTTTAGATCTGGAGTTATTAGCTAGTGAACTAGTGACAGGGATTCCCCTTTTCCCTCCAAACCTCTCTGTAGAAATAAACTACAACTTCCATTGACTTTATCCAGCTCTGTGACTGAGTGATCTGGGTGCTGGATCCAGATCAGGCTCTGGCCTGGTCAGGGCTACCTGCTGGGCCCTTCAACCCATGGTGTGAAACCCTAGTACTGGCCCAAAATAATCAGTTGGTCTCTCATCTGACCATGTCTCCCAATACCCCCACCAGTATAAGCCCTACTAATGGTATTCTCCCATGCTGAGAATGTGGTTCTCTTTACCCCAATTTCAACCACTGATAGTCACATTGGCTTTAATAAATGAATATTTACTTCAGAAAGTACAATAACAAATACACAAATTTATTCCCCCAACAAACTGGAGACATAATCTCCCATTCTTCTTTGAATTATTGCCTCATTCTCTGAGGAAGAAAAATAGGGTTAGGGTTTAGCTTCATTCCTATCAAGCACAGTCTCATTTCCAAGTACAATCCCACTTCCCCATTTCAACTCTCAAACACTGTGTCTTCTTAAGGTTTCTATGATGGGTTGACTGGCTACACCATGTCTCTTGGAATCCTGGCTCCAAGGTTACTTTGAATCTGTAAAAGTGGAATTTGGGAAATGTATCAAACTACATTTCCCGTGGTCCAACGGGTTTCCGTTTCCGGTTCTTTGGGCGTGGGGAGGCCTACGTCGACGCAGAGAGGAGTTGATAATCTCCTGGGTTAGGTGGGACTCGGGAGGAGACAGGAGACAATTATGGCTAGGCGGCAAATTTTGAATGCTTATAAGCGCATGGTCTAATAACTTTATCTATCAGCATGGCTTTAATTAAAATCCTAATATATATTATTATAGCAGCCTTTATCATTTTTAATATTAACAAATCAAACTTCCTGTCCTACAAGGATCACCTCGGAGGAAATGAGGTCAAAAAATACAGAAGAGAACCACTCCCCACTCTTCCACCCCTCCCACCACAGTCATTTCTCAGAGCTAGGTGGAAACAAAGGGAGAAGGGAAACAATAATTTATCCCCTCTTACTTTGACAGTTTATGGCCCCTGGCCACCCTGGCCATAGCAGTTAAAGATTGCTAAAAAGAATACACCAAAGAAATAGTGGTAGAAAAGAATTAGCTGAGTCTCACTAGCTTTAAAGACAGGACAACCAATCAAAGTAAGCTGCCCATGCCCACTAAATAAAAGAAAAAGAGGCTCTCATTTTAGAAAATCTGGACAGTTTCTAAAGACTCCTCAAGAGTTCCTCCACCAATTATATGCCAATAAATCTGACAATCTAAGTGAAATAGATGAATATTTACAAAAATACAAATTGCTTAGATTAACAAAAGAGGAAATAGAATCCTTAAATAATCCCATGTCAGAAAATAAAATTGTACAAATCATCAATGAACTCCTTAAGAAAAAATCCCCAGGGCCAGATGAATTCACAAGTGAATTCTACATTTAAAGAAAAATTAATCCCAATACTTCATAAACAATTTGGGAAAATAGACAGAGAAGGAATCCTATCAAATTCTTTTTATGAAATGAATATGGCACTGTTACCTAAGCCAGGAAGAATAAAAACACAGAAAGAATGTTATAGGTCAATTTCATTAATATATATAGAAACAAAAATTTTAAAATTAACAAGGAGACTAGCAATAAATCACAAGGATCATTCACTATAACCAGGTGGTATTTACTCCAGGAATTTAGGGTTTGTTTAATATTAGGAAAATGAAGCATAATTGACCATATCAATAATCAAACAGAAATCACATGATTATCTCAGTAGATGCAGAAAAAGTATTTTTACAAAATACAACACTCATTCCTATTGAAAACACTAGAAGACTTCTGGGGTTGGAGCCAAGATGGAGGAGTAACTAGAATAACAGTGCTATTTCACCATGAAAACCCTCTCTGACCAAGATTAAAATATTGCCATAAAATTAATACAGGAGTGAAAGAACCAAGGAGACAGAGTGAAACAAACTTCAAAAAAAAGAAAAACCCAAAAGGTAAGCAGAAACCATCTGGGGAACTGAGGTGAGAGGGAAGCAGAGCCAAGAGCAAACCGTAACCCCTCCACCCCACATCTGCTCTGACAGGTTCTGAACTTAAGTCCTACCTATAAGTCAGACCCTGAGATCCTGATGGGGCAAATAGTGGTCCAAGACAAAGCTTACCCTTTGAAATTTCAAACCTATGGAGAAGTCTGGAGTCCAAACCCAGGGCAATCTGGGCTAAAGTGAAACTAGGAATCCCAGTTTGGATTTAGGATGAGGACATAATCCACAGTTTGGGGGTGATGACACAGTTCTTAGGGGGTCCCTCCCAGGGATCTTTTTGTCCAAATCTAAGGGCGGAGCTCCAAGACATCATCAGGTATATGTATGATTGAATCAAGAATACCTTGAGACCAAAAGCTGGAACCTAAACCTGAGGTTAGAATTTCATCAGCCTCTAACTTGATCAAGTTCAGACTGAGTTTAAAAGATCACAATGAAACCTGAGGAAAGTCTTTAAGCTATCAGCATCTCAAAGGTCAATTGAATCAGCAGAGGGAGGGGGCTCTCAAAGCTCTCAGCCCTCAAACCATCTGGTAAACTAGTAACAACCCAGAAAATAAGCTGACAATAGCATCAAGGAAGGACTAAAGTTTGCAATAAGAAATGGAAAACAATATGGCAGAAGCTAGATTATAGACACATATATTACACCCTAAAACAAGATAAGGTCAAAATTGATATATGATCTAGATATAGAGTGATACCATAACTAATTTAGAAGAACACCAAATAGTTTATCTTGCAGATCTTCAGAGAAGGGAAAAATCTGTGACCAAAAAAGAATAATTTTGATAATATTAAATGTAAAAGCTTCTGTAGAAACAAAACTAATGTAACCAGGATTAGAAGGGAAACAACAAACTGGGAAAATATAACGAATGTCTCTGATAAAGGTTTAATTTCTCAAAATTTTAGAGAATGAAGTCCAATTTATAAGAAGACAAGTCATTCCCCAATTGGCAAATGGTCAAAAGATATAAACAAACAATTTTTAAATTAAGAAATCAAAGCCATCAATAATTATGAAAAAATGTTCTAAACCACTCTTTATTAGAGAAATGCAAATTAAAACTTATCAGGTTGGCTAATATGGCAGTAAAGAAAAATTATAAATGTTGCAGGGTATATAGCAAAATTGGCCAACTAATGCATTGTTGGTGGAGTTGTGAACTGATCCAACCATTTTATAGGGCGATTTGGAACTATGCCTAAAGGACTATACAACTGTGCATATCCTTTGATCCAGTAATATCTTTACTGGGTCTGTATACCAAAAGGATAATAAAAAATGGAAAAGTACCTGTTTGTACAAAACTATTTCTAGCAGCTCTTTTTGTAGTAGCAAAGAATTGGAAATTGAGGTGATGTCTTTCAATTGGGGAATGACAGCACAAATTGTGATTATATGTTGGTGATGGAATACTATTGTGCTTTAAGAAATGTTAAGAAGATGATTTCAGAAAAAGCTAGAAAGATCTGCAAGAACTGATGCAGAGTGAAATAAGCAGAACTGTAAGTACACTGTCCATAATAGTAACAATGTTGGACAATTATTACCAGGCTAGAATTATATCTTCACTCATATATTATTAGTCTCAGAGATGTGTTTTCAGGTTCAATCTAATCTCTGATCCCTGTTCATTATTGGAGAGAAGCAGAATCTCAAATTTTATAATGAGGGCTTGACCCCTTTTCCACCAAATACCAGTTCCACAATGAGCATAGAGCACTTAGAAAAAATTCATTTATCCCAATTGATAAGAAAACAGAAATCAGAGAAAATATACATGGGAAAACACATTTCAGAAAATAGAGAGCAAAGAAGCTCTTCCAATGAGAAGGAACTTATAGCTCAGTTAGAGAGTCTTATATTTATCCAAGGGAAAATTCCTCATAGTCACTTGTGTAGCAAGTTGAGGATAGAGACATTATGGTGACAACAAGCTCCTCTCATGTTTTCCTAGATTCTTTTCCTTCAGCAACCTGAAGTGGGGTTGGCCTTTTCTATCATTTCTCTCTGGAAGCCAGAAACTCCCAGAGTCCAAAGCATCTCAGTCACTCAAAAACAGCATGAAGTAGACTGTAGAGCTCTTCTCCTTCTTGCTCTCCCCAACTCTACTCCACCCTTTACATAGTCATGGGGTATTAATCTCCACCTAGAAGGAAAGAGCCCCATACTGATGATCTTTGGGACTAGAGTGACATTCCCCCAAAATGGTTAGATAGCTCACTTTGAAGTAAGGAAGATTCTGACACTGACTGTGTTCAATCTTACCAGCTTTGTTCAATCAAAATCATTTAACTTCCTTTTACTCTAGGCAACTCTGTAAGACTCTAATTTGCAAAGAAGGTAATCACTTGAAGGGGCTGAAGGAAGTATCCTGTATTGGAGCTCCTGAACTAGTACAATCATAACTCCATTTCCCATGCCAAATGACACTCAAGTATTTAATGAACACTGTAAAAAAGAGAATTTTTGTTTGTTTGGTTAATTTGGTAGCAGAAGGCAGAACAAAAACAAAGCAGTACAAGAGAACCAGATTTCAATGCAATGCTAAAGTATAATATATTGTCTTTGAAAGTTCCACATTATTGTACTTCTTTGAGGAGAGATTATGCAGCCACTTGTTAGGGATGTTATGGAGGTGATTCCTATACAGGACAAGGTTATAACAGATGACTCTTAAGGTCTATTTAGTTTTCTAATGCTTATGACAGTGTTTTCCCATTGTTTAGAAACTGACTGATTTATTTCTCGGTTCATTCACTCTTGTTTTTAATATTTGGTTAGAACATTGTAAGAATGGGATTTGTGAAAGGGAAAAGGGACAGAAGGAGCCAGAGAAGGAATGGCTGATGTTTGGTGACAGTTGGTGACAGTTGAGACCAGAGAGATTCTGGGTAATTCTCCCGGGGTGGGGGGAGGGGACGGGGAAAGGGAAGGAGGAACTTCCAGGGGAGGACTAACTGAGAGAGGAGGAGGACATCTCTGCTCGAATCCAGTCTTGAGGGCTTCCTGAGGATCTTTCTTTGGACATTGAAACCCTGATTCCCTGGTCAAAGGCATCCATCCCATCACTTCTTACCCATCAAGACTTCAAACGTAGAGTAAGCTAAGTGTTTGGACTCCATTTTGGGAGTGATCTCTTAGACTCCTTCCTCCATTACCCAACCTTGCTGATAGTCCCTTTCAGGTCTAACTTGCAATTATAGAAATGATAGAAATAGGAAATAGAAAAATAGAAATAGAAGGAGAAGGGGCAAGGGGAGGTGCTTGGGGGTGGGAACCCCAGATGTTCCCACTCAAGTGATGGACCCCATAGAAATAGAGAAGAGGGCACCCCAAAATCCCTCTGCCCTTCACCTCTTTCCCTAACCCCTGAATTGCGAAGAATAAAAGCCATTCATTAGTCAGATAGTGTTCCAGAGTGCCTGAGAGATGAGTGGGAGGGGAATCACAGCTTGGTCTGGCTGTCTCCACTTTGAAGCCAAATCACCCACTGTGAAGTTGGCTGACCTCGGGGGAGGTTTGCATGAACCCTGTGCTCATTCAGAATCAGATTGGGGTACCCCATATCTCATCTTATAGGGAAGCCTCATCCCCAACTCCTGTGCAGTGGCAGAACCATCCAGGTCACGCAGTTTCAGGGTGACACCCCTTGTAAGTCTCCCAGTGTAGGAAGAGAGAGTCATCACACAGACTCAATCTCCCCTCTATCATAACATTGGTCACTGGCTCTCATAATTATAACATCAAGTTTCTAAAGTCAAAGAATACTTCACTTTTTCCTTTGTATACCTACTGTTTAGCATAGTACCTGGTACATAGGAGGTACCTAATAAATAGTTATTGATTTAGAGTTTGTCCCTGCTTAATGACTTCAAATTGTTCCTTCACTGTCAGTTGTTGGCAAGTGAACAGTTTTGCTTCATGCATTGTGGTTGGTGAGATCTTACAGTGATCTAGCCCATCTCTAACTATTTCACACTACAAAATTCATTTGGTGCTTTTTACCCAAGGTTCTATGGCTGAATTTTCTATTACTCATTCATTCCTAAGGGGGACTAACTGGCTAGATGACATTTCCTATCTCTATTGGCTATTGTACAATCTACTTTGGCCTCTTAAAACTATACAGTTTTCTCTGATATTTAAACCTCATTCTTCTTGTTCCATTTCAAACCATTTCAAAATGTGTTATTTTCTGTTTCAGATAAAAGTAAAAGGAACAATTTGTTCTTTTCATTGTTATGGTATCCAAAAGATGTTATTGAGGAGAAAAACCATTCTAGGAGTTGGAAGGGCAAAGGCAAGGGGGTTGGAGATGCAGTACTTACCTCCACAGAGTAGTATATTGGAGCCTAGTCTAAACAGAGAACCGGGTGTTAAAAGTTTCAGTGCAAGCATTTACACTTCAGAAATCAACAAAAATTACAAAATGGGGCTTGATTTATTATCTTATAATTGTCTAAACTTAAGATGGTGATGGAGAAAATAATGCAGTTTAAACTTGATCTTGTCAAATATGCAATTTTTGGAGGGAAGAACTGGTATACTCAAGCTTCATACTACATTCCTTGGGTCAAAAATGGTCTTGTTTCTTCTGTGCCTCCCCCTCAACATCTAGGATACTATGGGCCTTGACTGATTGAAATGGTTCTTCAAAAGGCTTGGAGGACCTTCGAAGAGAGCTCCAAGGGACTTATTCAACCACTTCAGGAAGAGGTCAGAAATGCACCCTGGGTGTGGCTTGAGCCTGTGATGAATTATCCTGCCCCAGAGGGACTCTTTAATTCCCCTTTTACTTGAAAATACAAAAGAAAATAAAATGACAAAAAAGGCAAAATATTTTGTTATTTGGGAACAACAACAACGAAAGGACTTGGCATATCAACCCTGATGTCTACATCTAAAACTCTCTTAACAAACAAACAAAAAAACTACTGGGCACTAGGAATATGTCTGTACATAGCCAAATGCTAAATGAATGTGAAACAATTACTATATGCTATATTGGTGCTAATAGTCATTCTATTCCCATTCTTCCAGTTATTAAAGTTAGAAAAATCTCAGAACGTTGAACTTTGCTGGCTCCAAAAGTAAGGGAGAAGTTTCAATAACAAATATGATGAAGGCTGAAGGATCTACACAAATCCCATTATTTTGCTAATAGGATGTTAATACATTCTTTCTGTCCTCTGCTATGAAAATGTATTGCAAATATCTCCCTATAGGGCTTTTCAGTGACAGATTTTTATTCTCAGTGGGAATTATCTTATTTCCATTAAATTGTATCACAAATACTGACTACAATGATTAGGAAAAGAGGCCAGGCTAGGCTCTTATCAGCCAAATGCAACTTTATAAAGGCAATTTACATGGCTCTCCTCACTCTATCATCACCACTATTGCTTCTTATGGGTGTTTGAGGGGCCATGTCTTTACTTCTACCTCTGTTGACTTTTGTGTTATATCTTTGCTGAATCAAACTGTATTTTAGGTAACAAGTGATGAAAGTAGCAGCAAAATGGGGCCAAAATATACTTTAAATGTCTCCTTTCCTTTCTCAAACTCTCAGTGACATGAAGAAGTTCCCATTCAGGTCTTATCATCTCTGAACAATCAATCATCCCTAAAATATTTTGTTTGGTTGTCTTCCCCCCTCCCTCATTGAATTGGGGCCATTTACTACAGAAATTTAAATGAAGAATCACTCCTGAATTTTAAGTGTTAAAATTAAAGACTTGAATAGTTTCTCCATCCATTTTATTTCCTTTATTTGGCAGCAAAGGCCTTTCCAAATAAGTGATTATATGGTAATTCGGCATATACTCAAGAAAAATAAAAGAGAAAACACATGCCTAAGACTTATGTGTCCAAATGAGATTCATTAAAAAATACTCTGTACAGACAACTAAAGTCTTTGGAGATCTAGAGATGAGAAAGATGTTGTGATTCGCCCTCAAGTCTGCATCTGAATTAGAGGTATGACATAGTAACTCTTAGGATGGCATCCAAACTTTTGCTTTTTTGTACAGGAAAAATCCTATCTTTGATGACTCTTAGGGATTCTTCTTTTCCAGAGTTCCTGAATTATGATTGGTGGAGAGCAATGAGTTGTCTGTTATTTCCATTTCTACATCTACACTTTGGCATAATTGATTGCTATAATTTGTTGAGTGGAATGAGAGTAGGAGTACTCTGGTGAATCTTTAACTGAGTCTTTTTGAGTTTAAAAAATGAACATAACTTCTCACTTTTAAGTTTTATCTGCATTATTAAAATTTTCTCCATCACTTCCATAAGATTAAATAATTAGCAGCAAGAACAACAATAACAAAAGAATAAATCAAGCCCTGATTCTGTTTGCTGATTTTCAAGGTGTAAATGCTCACAATAAAAATTTAATAATTAGCTCTCATGAATTGATTTGAGCTGGCTCTAGTATTCATTCCCAAACCAAAATTAGGAGGGAAGCTTGAAAGTGGAAGAAAAAGAAAAAGAAAAGAAGAAAAGGCCTAATTTCTGAAACATATGAAGAACTTAGCCAAATTTATGAAAAACAATAGTCAAAGGATAAGAACAAGTAGTTTTTTGAAAAAAGTTTTTTGGAAAAAGAGATTGAAGGAGGGATTACTAAGCAAAACACACACTAAATAAAAATGTTAAAATTATTTTTAGAATTTTTTTGTAGTGGCAAATAAGTGGAAAAAGAGAGAGTACTCATCAATTGGAGAATGATAGAACAAATTATGATATGTGTGCAATAGAATATTATTGTGCTATAAGAAATGATGAAGGAAGTGGTTTCACAGAAACCTGGGAAGACTTGTATGAACTGATGCAAAATGAAATAAGTAGAAGCAGAAAACAATTGTCAGAATGACAACAACATGTTAAAGACAAAAACTTTGAAAAGCCTTCAGTACACAGATCAGCATAGTGATTAACTATGATTCCAGAGGCCTCATAAGGAAACCTTCTACCTACCTTTTCATAGAGAGATGATGAACATAGAGTTCAGATTGGGATTATTTTGGGTACATAAACAGTGCCTGAGTTTGTTTACGTGACTATACATGTTTATTTTTTAAACATTAATTTTTTAAATATTTGAGATCCAAATTCTCTTATTTCCTCTAGCCCAGCCCCATTGAGAAGGCAAGCCATATAATTCTCATTATACATGTAGTCATGAAAAACACATTAGCCACATTGCAAAAAATCAAGAAAAATTTTTAAAAAATGCTTCAATATGCACTCAAAGTTCATTGTTTCCCTCTCTGGAAGTAAATAGTATTTTTCATTATGAGTACTTTTGAATCATCTTGGAACATTGTATTGATGAGTAAATCTTTCACAGCTGATCATCATTATGATATTGCTGCTACTGTGTACAATGTTCTTGTGGTTCTGCTCACTTTACTCTTCATCAGTTCATGTAAGATTCCCAGGCATTTCTGAAAAAAATCCAACTGGACATTCTTTATCGCACAATGGTTTTCCATCACAATCATATGCTATAATTTGTTCAGCCATTTTCCAATTTGGTAAGCATCCCACTTATTTGTAATTCTTTGCTAACTAACACACACACACACACACACACACAATGACAAATACTTTTCCACATACAGTTCCTTTTCCTTTCTTTTTGATTCTTTTTAAATACAGACCTAGCAATGGTCTATATTGCTGGGTCAAAGAATACACAGAGTTTTATAGCTCTTTTGGCATAGTTTTAAATTGTATTCTGTAATGGTTGGACAAAATCATGACTCTAACTCGTGCCCAAACTGTTTTGTTTTGTTTTTTGTCAAAGTTTTGCTTATATAGGTTTCAGAGTCAGTTCCTTCTGTTCATTTCTTAAGCATCCTACTCACCATAATAGCTTTTTGTATTAGAATTCTTTTTTCCCCTTTGCTAATTCTTCTAATCTATATACTGAATTCAGATTTTTTTGTAAGGGCTGGGTTCTGCACACTTCTGGAGGTAATGTCTAGATTAACCTTATGTCTTTTAGATTCCTGTTGCTGCTTTCTTTCAGTATTGAGTATTGTGTTATTCCAGGATCTCTAGGACAATTAAAATTGGGTACTTGACAGCTTTGGCATTTCTCAAATGGTCTGATCCAGGGCAAAGTTGATTTACTGCCTAACCGAGCTCTTCAAGTTCCTGATCAGGGTTGGGGCCTGAGCAACATATTTGGGAGTTTACCTATAGTTGGAGTACCAGTAGATTGCTGCTGTGCATTATCATTATAAAGCATATAGAAAGCACTTCTTCGTAGTGAGAGAACCACAGACTCTCCTTTTCTAGTTATTCTGCTAGTCTTCAGACTATAATGGAAGGTGGAACTAAAATCCCATTCTACTTCTGGGGTCAGATTCAAACAACTACTACTTGCTTTTGAACTTAATCTTTGCTTAGTAGAGAGCCCATGACCACTCATCCTTTTGAAATGTCATTCATAGGTATAGTCCCTAACTCAGTTACTCCTAATCTGTGACTTGGAACTAATTAATGAACAACAGAGTTGTCAATTGGTATTTATTCCTGCCCCTTACATACATTTAGGCTCCTCTATGCTACATTTCAGACTTCTTCTTGCCCAGTTCCATAGCTTTACCCTGTACCGGAATGTTCCACATAACTGTTCCTGGCTAGATGATCTCCCTAATGTCTACAGAAATATTTGCTCCTTTTGTCAACCTGGACTGGAAAATTCATGGTGATTTTTTTCTTCAATTTCCTAATCATGACTTAGTATGATTATCAGGGCCTCCTATCTTGTATCTCTTTCCATAGTTTCAGTTACCCATAGTCTGGATAGGGGAGAATACAGGAAAGATCTCTCTTCTCTCTGTGTCAGAGGCTGCACATCTCTTCTGCTTTTGCTTGGAGAATAAATTTTGAATGGGTTTTGTGGAGGGGAGGGAAGGTGTGCAGGGAAGGTCACAACACCAAGTCAAGGGATAGGAATGGAGAGATTATACAAGTCTATAGAATACAGTACTATACAGTACTATACATATATATAGAATACAGTACTATACTATATTTAACATAGGTGTTAAATTGAGAAATATCTTTATAGGTTTGCTACTATCCATATATCTGAGGCACCTACTAGGTCTTGGAACATAACCCCCATGGATAAGGAGAGACTGTCTAATATTGCATAATAATGTACAATGTACTTGATTATTACTGTAATTAATGTTGATAATATTATATATTTAATTTATTAATTGAGGTATGTTATACATACATATTACAAGAAAATCACATTATATATGGAGTCAGTAGGTGTTCCTTTATAGCTGCATTTTCAGTCATCCACGGTAGGTTTTGGAACAAAACCTCTGCAGATATAGGGACCCTATTATATTTAATAAGTCTTTTTGGTAATTGTGGCTCAGACTCCAGTTGTACTTCTTCCTGTCACTCCATCATATTCAGATCATATATTTGTTCACTAAATGTCACTTTACCAGAACAAAGTAGTTCTATTTATATCTTTAAAAGAGAATAAAAAGAAGAAAGTTAGGGTTTACCCAGTGATCTTGCATAATTCAGTATTTGTAGAAGAGGTTTTAAAGACATAAAATATGAATAAATTTTTAAAAGATTGGTGTGATCTATTTCTAATCCAGGTACTCTAATTTCCAGTGAAAAGGAATCAGGAGGTCACTTTTGAAAGCTTGGAAGGAGAAATAAGTAATGACAAAAGGGTGGGAACCACTAACTGGGAGAAGTGGTGCTATGAAACTTATGCTTCCAATTTTATCTAGGTACAAATTGGAATATGCATGTTTAAATGAATAAAATTGCAGAGTTTGAAGATATTTACCAAATTCTTCTTAAAATCATGATTATCCATTGGAGAGGTTATAGAAAGGGACAAGTAATACACTGCTGGTAGAGTTTTGAAATAGTATAACCTTTCTGGAAGTAATTTGGAATTATGAAAATAAAGTAACAAAAAAAATCTGTATTCTTTTGCCCTAGAGATTCCTGTTCCTAAGTATACAATCCAAGGACATCATTGACAAAAGCAAATATTTCCTCTATACCAAAAAATTTATAGCAGTAAGTTCTATCATAGAAAAGACCTAGAATCAAATTAGATGCCCGTCAATTGTGAAATAACTAAACAAATGTGGCAGATGATGGCATAAGAAATAATAAATATGATGATTTCAAAAAGATGTAGAAATAACAAATGAAGGGATTCAAAGTGAGCAAAACCAGGAAAGTATATAGAATGACCACAACAATGTAAATAAAAAAAGAAAACCAGCCACAAAATAATTTTAAAATGTTATAAAATTATAAAAAATAAGTTTGACCCCAGAGAAGAGATCTGAGAAAACACTCACTACCTTAAAAATGTAGGGAGAGAAGTATAAGTGAAGAACATCACATGATAATTATTGGTTTTATAATTTTTTTCTCTTCTTCCTCATTTTATTATTTTTAAAACTCTTTATAAGGTAGGGCTTTGTGGGAGGCTGCCAGGAAGACAAAAATGGAAGAAATCTATGTGATTCCAAAGGAAAAAAATCAAAATATATTCTTAAGGTTACAACTATTCTCTTTCTGACATCAATATTATACAGGAAGAAAAAATGAAATTTCTTCAAAGTTCACTTTTGATAGGATGTCAGTACATATAGAGCCACATTATTCATTACATAAATTGTATAATATCCATTTTTTCTTTGCATGCATTTTCAAAACCGACCAGGAGTTGCTAAGGCTTCTAAAGCCAACTGAGAAAACTATGGAAAATAAATAAAGTGGAAAATTTAAATATGCTAATTCTGTGACCAATTAGAGAATCAGACTTAATGTCAGTTTTGATTCTACAGTTGACCCATGATGACCAATAAAAAGTCCAACTCTGCTAGTAAAACAACATTTTGACTTTTTTAAATTGTTTACAGAAAAGGAACACTGAAAGTGTATATTAGAAAACTTCCTCTAACAAATCCAAAACACATGCCAGTTCATAGATGAGTAATAAACTCATAAGGACCCATGTTGACAGTTTCATTGCTTTTTGTGAGACCCTACAAAAATTTGGAAGTGTAACTATAAACATCCCTTCATTTCTGTTTTCTTTTTTGACCCCAAAATTTGGGGGTGGAGTGAGATTAAGATAAATCATTCTCTATCTTCTTACATTAAAGAACTCTTAAGGGAAACTATTACAAATCTGAAAGGATATTGTTTGTAAATCACACACAACTTTCATTAATTTTACCTATTTGATTATTTGACTGCTGCTGCCTTTATTACATGGTACAGAATAATTTCCCTTCCTCAAAAGTGTACAGTTGTTTATAAAACACATCCGTTGTTTTGTATTCCACAATCGCCAATGATGCACTTTGTTTATAAGCTATTGTACATAGGACAGGTTATAAAATTTCTCCAAAGCTTTAATAAGTATACAATCACAAGGCTAGAAGGGATTTCATAATTTAATATAGAAATTTATCAATAATTTTCCTTAACCACACAACAAAAATAAAATGACATTTGTTCAAGTCCATCTCTCAATAGACCAGCTTTATTTAACTGGTTCAATTAGAATTTGAGCCTCTCCTAAGTGGCCCACATTGGAGTTACTGCTGATACCCCAGCTAGTTCCTAGACTGCTTTCACATAACCAACATGCTTACAACGTTGCAGACCTCTAAAGATCCAATTTGGCTCTCAGGCAGGGAACGTTGCATCCATGTGGAATCAGATAAAAGGAGAACCTTCCTATAACAAGGAGCTAAGCATCAATAGAGGCAAAGAAAAAGAATATTGTAGACAAGGGTCTTGGCTGAATGAACTTTAATGTGCTACACCAAATACTCAAGACTGAATTTGAAATGTTTAGTTATTACTTCACTCAAGTCAAGGAAACTCCTATCCACTGGGTTTCATGGTTGGATTAAATGCCAGGGTTACTATAGCACAAAATCCACTAAACAACAAATGAGATGTCTATTTGAAGGAAAAGGAGATTGGTTTTGTTCTATAAATGCACTCTAGGTTAATTCAAACTCAAAAATTTCCTCCAAGAGTTTTTATTTGTTTGGTTGGTTTTTTGCAAATAGTTAATGTGTGAGACTAGGGGGTAAGTAGGGATCCAGATCAGCAATCATGCCCAAAATCACCTGAAATCCTTTGAAAGGTCTCTAACAACAAAGCAGGCTAAATTCCTAAACAACTCACTCACTACATGTACTCATTTGTCAAGGTTTCCTAGAGCCTCTTCAATTAAGAAATAATGCATTGAATTTTTTAAAGGTTTGCCTAGTTCTCAATGTCTCTAAAGATGCTACCCTAACCAACACTCTGTAGAGAACCTTAAAATAACAGAACAGAAAGGTACCTAAAAGATGATTAAGTTCAACCTCATATTTTTTTATATTCAGAACCTGAACACCATGAAACTTAAGTAACTTGGCCAAGGTTACATTAATAGTAAGCATTAGAGGTGAGATTTGACCCACCTACCAGGAAAAAAGGTACAAGTCTAAGAGGTCCTATTGGGCCTCCCTCTGATTCTTTATAGTAACAATGTGGCATTTTGGGTTTTTTCTGATATGTGTTCATAGAAGTTGGTTTGTTGGAAAAGTCTGACAGCCTAGTTTATTCTTTATATTGTTAATTCACCAAAAACTGAATAACCAATATCTTTTTCTCATCAGTGCCTACTATAATTATTGTATAATTATTAATAATTATGCTTCTATGTCTAAATATGAAACTCATATCTTGATATTTGACTTGTTTATTCTTTAAGATTAAATTATTTAGTTTCCAACTAATTTTCATTCTGGGATAGCTAGGTGACTCAGTGGATAGCAAGTCAAGCCTAGAGACAGGAGGTTCTGAGTTCAAATTTGACCTCAGTCACTTCTTAGCAATAGCAATGTGATCTTTTTACTCTTCTACCTAGGAACTGATACTTAGTATTATTTCTAAGTTAGAGGGTAAGATTTTTTCTTTTAAATTATTCTGTTTCTAAATAATAATTTTATTAAAGAATATACTAATAATGAGACCACATATCAAAACCTTTGGGATACAGCACATATAGTAATTAGAGGAAATTTTATATCTTTAAATGCTTATGTCAATAAAATAAAGAAAAAACAGATCAATGAATTCAGTATTCAATTTTTTAAAGCTATAAAAAGAACCAATTAAATACCAAATTGGACATCTTTGATTTATTTATTTATTTATTGGAAAATATTTTCCATGTTTATATGATTCATTTTTTCCCTTTCCTCTTCCCTGCCCCCTCCCAGAGCCAACAAGCAATTCCATTGGGTAATACAAATGTTATCACTTGATACCTATTTCCATATTATTCATTTTTGCAATAGAGCAATCTTTTAAAACCAAAACTCCAAATCAGATACCCATATAAACAAATGATAAGTCATTTGTTTTTCTTCTGTGCTACTCCATACCCCCACACCCCAGTTCTTTCTCTCTATATGGATATCATTCTTTCTCATAAGTCCCTTGGGATTGTCTTGTAGTAGCAAAGTCCATTACATTGGATTGTTCCACAATGTCTCACTTTCTGTGTACAATGTTCTTGCTCATTTCACTCTACATCAGTTCCTGTAGGTTCTTCCAGTTCATATAGAAATCCTCCAGTTCGTATAGAAATCTTACAGCACAGAAGTATTTGATCCCCATCATATACAACAACTAAATTGGAAATCTTAAAAACTGAAGGTGAGACTAAGAAAACTGAATATAAGAAAACTATTTAATTAATGTATAAAACTAAGACTTGGTTTTATGGAGGGGAAATCCAACAAAACAGATAAATAATATTTTTTTTTCAAATATAGCAGAAACTCATAACCTGGTAAATAAAAAGTTGACCAAAGCAGAGGGGTTCTTTGGTAGAATAAAAATCTATGAGGACACTTGCAAATAAAAGGCAGAGCCACACAACTGTAGGTTGTATATGTTTTCCATACTGTAGGTATACATTTTCCAAGTCTTTCTATCAACATTGTCCATGGCAAGATGATATCAATCTGAATTTGGAAAAGCAAAAGTTTTTGTAGTCTTCATTATATCCTGAATTTCTTAAGTTCCATCCAGCTGGATACTATTTCTCAAGTCATTACTACCAGAGTGATTACTAGCCAAGCAGTTATTTCTAAAAGCTGACACTAACGGCATGGAAAAATCAGAAGGGAATGCCATCCAGAACAGAGGATACTAGCACAAAAATACAAGGTCAGGCACACTAAAGTCAAGCTGTCACAATCTCTTTAAATAATTTGAGTTGTCTTGACACCCTGGAACAGTTTCTTCCTAAGTAAACCAATGGGTGAAGGTAGCAGTTGCAAGACTGTGGTACCAATTTCTCATTGGGGCTAACAACTAGAAATAAAGCTGGTCTTTGATCAGGGGATAGCTAAAGAAATTATGGTACACATGAAAAATAACAAAGGGATTTAGAGATACATGGGAAGATCTATATAAACTGAAGTCATGTAAGCAGAATCAGAAGAACAATAGCTACAGCTACAATTATGTAAATGAAAACAGAGCTTAAAAGCAGCTGAACTCAAATTAATTTAAATGTTCAACCTTAACCTCAGATGCTGTATGATGAAACATATTTCTCTCCGCTTAGAGAGATGAGCATTATGGATGCTGAAATTTGCTTACATTGTTAGATACACTGTATAAGTTAACTTTGTATAGCTATCCCCCTACTTTATAAGGGAGGATATTTCTATATGGGGAAGGAAGGGAATTTAAAAACAAAAAGCCAAAGCCAAACTAATAATTTTTTTAAAGGCATAGGTACAAGCCAGGACTCAATAACAAGAAGCACATAGTGTGTCAGAGCAAAATAAGGAATAAGCTAGATAAAGAGTCTAAGCAGGGGTCAAGCATCAGAAAGAAGCATACAGTTTAATACAATAAATACTTCTGGTCTCTATGCCACCTTATAGCTCACACTTCCCATCACTACATCTCTCATGGCCGAGCACGCCAAAGCAAGAGTTCAGTTTAGGCTGGAACAAATAGTTCCTAGCCCTGGAGGCCAAAAAAGGGAAAATCTGTACTGACTCCAGATGAGGAAGTTCAGAAAGGCATTTGGGTCAAGAATCAGGCAGACCCTGACACCTAGTAGTTAGAATTTCCCTTCAAGGTAGGTAGTTGCTTTAGTAATAAGTTCTTTAGCCCTTTAACTTTAATATAGCCACCCAACAAAGTTCAATTTTTGTAAATAATCTATTTAGTCTGGGAAATCAGAATCATGATGATAAACTAGATTCTTACATGTCAGTGATGCGTATCAGGGACTCTTGGAGTAGCAAGCACATGCCAGGCAAAGAGACTTCATGATCTATCTTGATTCATTACCATCAATTATGATTTATTCATTCAGTGCTCCCTGCTCCCAACATGTAAGCTAAATGTTTCTGAATAAAAAAAAAACCTTCCAGAACAGAGAAAATATAATACTCTTCCTCCCTCAAACACACACAATGTCCATATAGTTTGTATTCTTTCTCTAGTTGTTTCATTCATGTAGGTCTTATTTCACTAAGAAACTGAAATCCAGTTTGTGAACTCTTGCTTTGGCATCCTCGGCCATGAGAGATGTAGTGATGGGAAGTGTGAGCTATAAGGTGGCATAGAGACCAGAAGTATTTATTGTATTAAACTGTATGCTTCTTTCTGATGCTTGACACAAATACAATTTACAAAAATCTGAGATTTCTATATGTATAAATTTTGTTATTAGAAGAGAAACAATTTAGTTCAAAGTAAGGAAAACCAAAAATGTCTTCTACCTAGTTGGGCAAAGGAAAATAAGGAACAACAAGAATAATATCTAATGAGGAGGGGAGGGAGAATAGTGAAAGGAAAAAGTGGAATAGGAGAGATGGCACTTGAAATGCTACAAGACTGTGTGTACATAGGGCACCTTTACTATTTTAACTTTTGAATTGGAAAAACATAAGCAAAATGACATACAAGACATAGGTTCATAGGTTCATAGATAAAAATCTGGAAGGAACTTAAAAGGTACACAGTCCAACCTCAATTTACTAGGACTCAAAAATACTTGCTTCACAAGTATTGAGTATCAAAGTCAGGATTTAAATGTAGGTTCTCTGATTCCAAATCTAGATCTTCTAACTCTAAATCCAGTGTTTTTTCTACTCTATGATAGGACAAGGCAATAACAGTTATTATTGCTATTATTTTAATTAAACTTTATATATGTAAATATATATGTATACATACACATGTTTGTATAAAACAGGGTAAAACAAAGTTTTTCTTGGTATTTTATTCCTCATCTTGTTTGGTTCATTAAATAGGTTAATCATTAAATTAGCATGCATTAAGTACCCACAATTTTGGAATGCAATGTCAAAAAGTATATAGTTTATGTACAAGATAAGTTTATATTTTATTAGGGGGGGAACCACATGTACATGAAAAAATATATACAAATACAAAACACAACCATAAAATATATTCAAATATTCTTGAGATTAAGTCTACAATAAAACTTATCTTTTATAAAGTGAAATCTAAGCTTCTTAAAAGAAGGGCTCCTCCAACATATGGTGTGAGTTCTTTCCTTTGCTCTGGTGAAAAAAGGCAGTCACCTCCCTTCATATGGCAAAGGATGAATGGAGTCTTTGCCTGGAATCACTCCAAGAATTGCTTAGTCAACTAAATGTTAAAATGCCATATTATTTAGCAGATAACAATAGCTAAGAAAGTATTCTTGACTCCCTCCTCAAATTCAGAGAAACATATCTTTCCAGAGAAAAGTCAATGGGCAGGTAGAAGGGAAAACACTAAGAAGAGAGGAATATAAGGGCCAGATATTAACTCAGTTTTCCTCCTCCTTACTTCTTCCCCCATCCTTCAATAAAAGACTCCAAATCCTCTGTGGCTGGAGTTATACAGCTACACATACACCCAAAGCTTCTATATGTGACCAGAATCAGAGAGTCAGAAAACTGAAACTGGAATTATACTACTTATAGATAGTATAGGTATATATAGGGAAAGAGGAGCAAAGGCAGAATTTGAACCCTGGTCCTTTGCCTTAGGTTGAGCACCCCTTCTATCACCTTGATCAGAGATAGCGAATCTTTTAGAGACCGAGTGCCCAAACTCCCATCCTCATGCCTCATGTGAGCCCCCACCAAATCCCAGACAGGGGAGGGAGGAAATGCTCCTTTTGGACTTCTGGACAGAGGGGTGGGTGAAGTCAGGAATATCCTTAGGAAAACATGGAGAGGAGAAATGGAGCAGCCCCCCTCTGGCACACTCTGGCACATGTGCCTTAAGTTCACCAACACTGCCCTATATTGTACCATGCTGACTCCAATATATGCTAGATAATTCACCTCCCTCCCACACTCTTCCCTACCCACCCCATCATCATTCAGATTGTACTCTTCTGAAAGGTTCTGAACTGGACCACATTAGCAAGAGTTCTGAAGTTCATCATATATGATGGAGCCCAAATAATTGTATCCTTCAAGTCACTAGAATCCTCAAGATCAAGTTGGATCAAAGCTGGGCCCTGAAAGTAGATTGTCCTCATTCTTGAATTCAAGCTGAATTCAAATTTTCTTCCTTTGTCACCCCTTCCTTTTCACCTTCCTATCAACTCCATATTCCAGGTTCCTGGATCAGTTTTTTTACTTTCCTCCATTATCTCCTCCATGGTAAACAACCCAAATTACTCTACTCCTTCCTCTGATTCCACCTTGCCATCTTCTTCTCAACTGCATCTTCCCTAAACCAAAGGGATTTTTTAATCTAAGGAACTCAACCCTAAATCCCAAAGGAACCAAGCTTTTTTTTTAATTGACCCCTACCTCCAGTCCATGTGTTTGAAATAACAAACTTCATGCCTATGTATTTGTTTCACATGAGCTGTATTTGATTTTCAGTTGTAAACTCCTAAATAGCACTTGGGAGAGCTGGTCTTACTTGACTTTAAAATAGCTCTAAGCATAACACCCAGGTGGGTATTTCCAAAATTAGGCTGATCTAGATTCATTCATTCAATCACTGCCTGACCCCTTGAGGTCCTTTTGTAGTCTTTTGTTATTTTTTAACAGACCTGTACATGATTTTCCTTTGGCTATTTTTGGTAGGAAAAGGAGTGATTTATATTGGGAGTAGGAAGAATGACAGTGAGGTATAAAAGGTTGCAGCTGTTTCCATATTCTGATAGGAATTCCCTTGAATGCTGCAGGATTTAAGGAGGTACTGCCATGTAACCCATTTGTTTATATGAAAACATTTTTCCATTTTTCCTTTTGAACCTCATTGTCCGACATGGCTGCTCATACCCAGAAATACTCAACTACTGAAGATTTGGAGCTCCCACTAGCAGTAGTAAATGAAACTACAAAAGGAGAGGTCAAAATTCATCCTTTTTTCAGATGCTAAAATAGAACCAAAAATCTCCAACTAAATGGAACAAACAATCCCACACCCTAAATTTGACATTTAAGTTTTAACTAGAAATCAGCTAGGATTAAATAGATCCCAAGTTCAAGAAATTCAAAGTGTACATGGATAATTCATAAATAAAATGAATCACTCCCTATTTCCATTTTGTTAATATTAACCTTTACAGCTCAAGTGATGCCAAAGATTAACAATGAAGTAAGATTTAGGAAATACTAAACCCCCATTTTCTTTTCAGCTATTGAAATGAATGTCTACTTCCTGGAGAAAGAGGTAAACTAGAAAATATACATAATCCTTTCTGTCTAAAAGTACTCTTTTACCAGTTCATCAACCCTTTTTCAAATGGAAGGGTCAGAGAAAGGATGATAAAATTCTCAGAAAATAATAACATATAAAGGTAAATTACAAAGTTGTGACCATTAATAATTTTGAGGGGAGAAATGCTAATGCTTTATATCTCTCCCAGTGGAATCAGTGAACTTCAAAAACATATCAGGACACATGGGACTGGAATTAGGAAGCAAGGACAATGAAGCATAATCAAGTTTAAGGTTGTTCAAGTTCAAAGCTCTTTCCCAATATTTTCCTTCACCAATTGTGGGAACAACAGACTGCATTCAGTTAAGTTGCAATGTGCAAAACCAACTATCTGTCCAAGTACCCAAGAGGAGGTGCAAAACTTTCAGATTGTTTTTAATTATTAAATGTCATATAACTGGAAAGCAGAGCCATTGAAAAGAATGCCTTCCTTCCAACCACACAACACATGCATAGCAGGTGTCCTTCTGTTCATTACAGTCAGGTTGGGAGGGGTCCTTTTAAATCACATGCTATTATGTCTCTAAGGAACAAGACATAACATGGGGAAGATAAGCCAAACAGGAGAACAAACAACAGGGTACTCATTGATTTTAAACACTTTGCAACCCAAAGGAAACTATTACCAAATTTGTGAAATGAGTTTATTTTGGTTAAGAGTAGGTTTTTTAATATAAATTTGCTTAGGAATTCAGAGAGAATGAGCACTGCCTAAAAAGCCATTTTCACCAGGTCTTCTCCTTTTAAACTTTGAGCTCATCAGAGTGGAAAAAGCCAAAAACAAAAAGGGAGAAAGGGGAGAAAAATAAAAGGTAAAGAAGAAAAAAGGGAAAGGGAAGGAGAAATGACTCTGAAAGCCCATAAAGCTGACATCACATATTCCTACATGACTATTCCCTCTTGTAATAAGGGAATGTAATAAGGGCCTGAAGCTAGGGGTAATAGCTGGTTGGAATAAGGAATAAGGCAAGGCAAGGGACCCAAGGCTGGAGGTAATCAAGGGAATAGGCTATAGGTAGTAGGGAAATTAAGGCAGAGGTATGGTTGAAATTGAGGATAGGCACTGTGGATGGGGTTTATGAATGCCTAAGGCATTATAGAGGATGAGGAAGGTACAATAGTGAAGGTTGGTAGTTGAGGTGGTAGGAAAAATAAGGGAATGTCTGAGTTTAGTAAATATAAACACTGAGGTACCAAGAGTTGCAAGGGAGAGGATGAGTTAATCTAAGGTAGGCAACAACAGCAGGGAAATACAGACTGGGACCCAGGTTAGAGACAAAACACTGAAGGGAAATAGACTGAGCCCTTCAAGTAAAAGGACACTTTCACAGATCAAGGTTAGAGCCAGCCAAAACAGCTTGAAACTGACTTGAGGCTTCTAGTCAGTTTCACAGGAAGGGACTAGAGGAAGTATTGAAGCTACACTTCCTCCAAAATGGATACCTTCAGCTTCCCTCAAACTCCAGAGTATGTTATTCCTCTCTCTCCTCCTCCCTCTCTTATTAATCAACTAATGAAGTAGTCAAAGGGTTTTGATTAAAGACAAATGAGGTTTATTGTCTTCTAGGGCAGATTGGCAGGGTAGAGGATACAAGGTAGCCCTAACAGCCACTTAGAGAAAGCTTCAGGTGGGGGAAGCGGGGGCAGGGCCTACTCAGCCCTGAAAGAGTTTGCAGTCAAAAGGGGTAAGAAAGCTGGATACAATGATTCAATAGGTAAATTTGTAACAAGGGTAAGCCCTATTTGACTAAACTATAGAGTTTGAAACTAACACTCAGAACTGCTCTCCTTTCCAAACTTCTCAGACATTCAGGTAGGGAAAATGAAGGTGGGAATAAGGTAGGGTAGGGAGATTCGAAGGATTTAGCTAAATTAACAATTTTAAAGAAAAGCTGCAAAATATAGACCAGGTTTCAATCTAAAGAAGGAGCTCAGAAGGACCCTGGTTCTCTCCACGAGTTCCCAGGACCAACTGAACTTTTTCCCCAAGATTCTAAAACCTCCTTAACTGACAGAAGAATTCTGCAAAGCAGTTATGCCCCTTCTCTGCACCACATTCTCTGCACTCAGGCAAACCTATGTGTACCCTTGATCAAAGAATGATGATTTCACACCCCAAAAGAGTCAGCCCAATTTAATGAATAGAATAATAGGTTGGAAATAATAATACCTATAGTGCCAACTCAGTGGTTGAGGCTGTAGTATTTAAATGAAAAATTCTCCAAATCACTACTAACTAGAGAAATGCAAATTAAGGCAATTCTGAAAATTCCATCTCATATTGGCAAAAGTTACAAGAAAATCAGACTTTTAACAGACACTTTAGAATATACTAGATACTAGGCACTATGCTAAATGCTTTCAAATATCTCATTTTGTAAAAATGGAAAAATGACAATCGTCAGAGCAGCTGTGGAAAAACAGGTAAATTGATAGACTATTGGTAGTCCTGTTAATGGGTATAACTATTCTGAAAAAAAATTTGAAATTATGCATAAATATACACAAAAAGGCACTAAAACAATTTACATGCCTTTTAACCAACTTATAACACTACTAGTCCTATTATAGCCACTCTCCCCACAAAAATATCAAAGAAATAGGAAAATATTCTCCATATACAAAATTGCTACTCTTTTGTAGTAACAAAAATGGAAACTAAAGGGATGTGCATTAATTGAGGAATGGTTGGATAAAACATGATATATGAATTGAAGGAATATTGTTGTGCTGAAAGGAGAAAATAGTTGAATTCAAAGAGACATGAAAATGATTATGTAAATAGAAACAAATTTAAGTTAGCAATACTAGAAAGACAATCATACTATTATATCAATATTATAACAACAATTTTGAAGACTTTTATAAACTGATGGAGAATGAAATAAGCATACAAACAATTTCTAGAAAAACAATAACAATCGAAAGATCTTCAGAAGATATAAGAATCATGGTCATCCAACATATATATCAACATAGTATCAACTTTCTGGCAGATGATTGATTTAGGTTGAAAAAAAACAAATTGGTTGTAATAAATATGCATAGTGAAGCAGAGCAAAACTTCCTTTTCTGTAGCTTAGGATTGATTCGCCTCTGGTCAGACAGAAGTTCTTAGCAGATAGTCAAGAGTGGTTCAGAGATCATTGGTAAAATTATAATCTTTTCAAAAGATTCATGAACAGATTAATCATTGGCAGGGGAAGCTCTCAAATATCATATAATTAAGGATCTTACAAAGTGATACAAACTGGACTCTGTAGGAATGACAGTCACCATATAAACATGAAAATTTCTCAAGGACTATTAACTTTGTAATTAAAGTGGAAGTGCAGAAATCTAGTGATATTCTGAATAAAAAGGAGAGATATGGGTTCCCCAGGAAAGCATTACCAAAATTAAATTTACCGAGAGTCACTGACTCCTTCATTTTTAAGAAAATATCCCATAAACCATCCCATCCCATCCCAACCCAACCACAAAGTACTAAGTTTCATACAAACATCAAATGAGTATAGACTGAATAAAGATACAGAAGAAGGTCTTCTGAGATTGTTTCAAAGAATAGAGCCATTCAAAACAAAATAATAATAATAATAATTTGCCCAGGATCACACTATTTTGTGCCAGAAATGAGATTTGTGCTCTGGTTTTTTGCCTCAGAAGTCCAGCATTCTACCAAAAACAAATAAACAACAACAAAAAAAAACCAGAATTCTTCAACTCTGGTGGTCTCTCTCTCTCCTCAGATGAAAAATGAGAGGTTCAAATCATCTCAGTTCTCTTCTAGTTCTATGTTCTATGAGCCTACAAGTGACAAAGACAGTCTGATTCACTTGACATAATTTTGTTGTCACTCAATGTCAGCTGGTGTTAGTGCAAGGAGTTCACTTAGGGAGAAACAGAAGAGGGTACAGATAAAGAGCATCTGTTATAGTACTGATGGGAAAGGAATGGGGTAGTCAGGGGGTGGCTAGAGAATGATACAGTGCAGTTGCAAATACTCATGTCATGTAGATATGACCTTCAAGTCAAATAAAATTTTGAAAGGGAGCAATAAAGATGATGGAAGACAGAGGCACATCCATGTGTGAATGTAGTAAAAATGCTTTCATTGTTATGACCTATTGAAAATTCACCAATTTCAGTAAGTAAAAATTGAGGCTTAATTATCTAAAACACATTTTAGCTCATTTTACGTTCAACTATCTACAATACTTTATTTCCTAAGTCTAAACTGGCATGTAAAATTCCAATCAACTTGCAGAAACACTGGCACTTTTGTACAAGCCACAAAGCTTTTTGTTTGGCACACGTGGAGTCCCAAACTGCTAGTATTCATGTATTTGCTTTAGACATTAACCCTCAAAGTAATTTTCTTCTTCATAAGTAGCTAAGGTGGTTTAACTAGGGAAATAAAATGCCTGTTTGGGGCTCAGAGCCAAAGCCCTAAAACATGGTCAGCTGTAAACAAAATTATGAAGTAGTAGTTTGGCTCTCTGTTTCCTTAGCTCCCCTTTACCTTCTTATTAGGACCCTTGAATCCTTTCTATCCCCCAAGTGCCAAGAACTTAAGAGTAGCCTTATTTTCCAGAGGGAAATTATTTTCCAGAGGGAAATTATCTGATAAACTCTTTAACACAAAGGTGTGCTATTCCTTGTGTTTTCAACCCTAAAAGAGGTCTAGGGAAAGGGGTCTAACAGACTTCAATAAGAATGGGATTTCATACTGCAATGCATCCCCATCACAATTCTAAGATGACCATCTAATCCGAGTACCTATAAAGATAGTTCTTTCCTTAAATGTCTGATCCCAGGTGCATTTTTAATGAGGCAACCTTTCTGCCCATAGGTCTTATTCCAGTACCCTTCATTCAGAGATAGTATAGCAGTCCAAAGCAGTTCTTATGATGGAAAACACTAAACTATGAGTTAGGATTCAGACAATTCCATGAGGTCTAATTCAACCTTATACCACCAGCTTCTAACTCTTATAGCTCCTAGGCAACCCCCATAGCTAACTGTGTAAATTTGAATAAATATTTTGTAGGTTTCAGTTTTTTCATCAGGAAAATGAAGGGAATAGACTCAAAGATAGGATATGATGAAAAGAACAGTGAGTTCGAAGTCAGAAGTCTTCAGTTTGAATCTTTGTTCTGCTACTTAATAACTTTGTGACCTTGGCAACTCATTTAACTTTTCCAAGCTTCAGTTTCTTCATCTGTAAAAGCAGGCTATACTTTATGTCCTCTAAGGTATTTCCAAGCTCTGAATCTATGGTTCTATAATGTCATTCATGTGCCCTAAATTGAATTGAGTCTCTTGCATGTTATTTTTCACCAGAGATTTTGGGGCTTCTCCATAGTAATGTGATTTAACTTATAAAATAGACACCTAGATGCCATGGAAAGTAGAAATTTCCAGCATTAAAATATGTATTTGTATTTATGCTTCATCACTTGCTGGACCAATTCCATCAGTTTCCTTCCACTGACAGATTAGAACCTATCTTTACTTTATTAGATAGCTTTCATGACTTATTTTGGCTAAAAAAAACCAACTTAATGGACACTCTTCTAATGAAATTCACTATGTTTGTCCTTAGACAACAGAAAAATCTCATCTTTGGATTTCTACTGGAAGTTAAGTGGATTTTTCAAGGGCTTACTCTCTCCTGGAATAACTTTCAAGCATTCAGTCATCTCTATTTCATCATGAATCATCAGGACAGAACTTCAGTAGAGCATAGACGTTCATCAAAAAGCAATGTAAGGGGGCAGCTAGGTGGCTCAATGGATTGAAAGCCAAGCCTAGAGACAGGAGGTGGTGGATTCAAATTTGGCCTCTGACACTTTCTAACTGGGTGACCCTGGACAAGTCACTTAACTCCCAATGCATAGTCCTTACTGCTCTTCTCCTTTGAAAACAATACACAGTATTGATTCTAAGAAGAAGGGGAAGGGTTAAAAAATGTGATGTAACCATGGAAAAATGCTTTAAATTAATAAATTAATGAAAAATAAAAAAGTATAAATAAATAAAATAATGTGAAACAGTCAACAACTGAAGTTAACATGACTATTTTTTATAATTTTATTCAGATATTTTATTTTCCCTATTACATGTAATAACAATTTTCAACAAACATTTCCAAAATTATAAGATCCAAATTGTATCACTTCATCCCTTTCCTCCCCCTTCTCAGAGATGGTAAGCAATTTGACCTGGGTTATTATGTGTATCATTATGCAAAGCACACTTCCCTACTGGTCATCGTTGTAAGAAAATATCATATAAAATCAAAACTCCAAAATAAAACCATAAATAAATGAAAGATAGTATGCTTTGATCTTCATCTGACTCCGACAGTTCTTTCTCTGGAAGTAGATAGCATTCTTTGTCATAAGACCTTCAGAATTATCCCAGATTATTATATTGCAGAGAGTAGCTGTCTTTCAGTTGATCATTGTACAATACTACTGTTATTGTGTACAGTGTCCTAATTCTGCTTATTTCACTCTGCATCAGTTCATGTAGATCTTACCAGCTTTTTCTGAAATCATTCTGTTCATCATTTCTTATAGCACAATATTATTCCATCACCATCATATACTACAATTTGTTCAGCCATTCCCCATTGGATGGACATTCCTTCAATTTCCAATTCTTTGCCACCACAAAGAGAGCAACTACAATTATTTTTGTACACGTATTTCTTCTCCCCATTTTTATTATCTCTTTAGTATACAAATCCAGTAGATTACAGGATCAAAGGGTATGCACAGTTATATAATCCCTTGGTATAATTACAAATTCTCCTCTAGAATGGTTGGTTCAGTTCACAACTCCACCAACAATGCATTAGTTCCCAATTTTGCCACATGCCCTTGAACATTTATCATTTCCCCTTATTATCATATTGGCCAATCTGATAAGTATGAGGTGGTACCTTAGAAGTGTTTTAGTTCTCAACACTATATTCTAACACAACATAACAACAACAACAACAAAAAAACACCAGCGGGCTTGGAATTATCATTACAATCATTTTAAAAATGATAATTCAGGGGGCAGCTGGGTAGCTCAGTGGATTGAGAGCCAGGCCTAGAGACGGGAGGTCCTAGGTTCAAATCCGGCCTCAGACACTTCCCAGCTGTGTGACCCTGGGCAAGTCACTTGACACCCATTGCCTACCCTTACTACTCTTCCACCTATAAGTCAATACACAGAAGTTAAGGGTTTAAAATTTAAAAAAAAAATGATAATTCAAAATGCATTTTAATCATCATGTGTGAGATCTGGTGCTAGACTTTGTGGATACATATAAGAAATAAAGTCTACTGTCAAGGATCTTACTATATATAAAAATTGATTCCAAGGCATAAGATAAGGGTATAACCATCATATTTAATAAAATTATACATTTAATATATTTTATTTTAAAAACAAAATAATTAAAAGGGGCAGCTAGGTGACTCAGTGGATACCCAGCCAGGCCTGGAAATGGGATGTTGTAGGTTCAAATTTGGGCTTAGAAAGTTCCTAGGTGTATGACCCTGGACAAGTCATTTAAACCCCACTGCCTAGCCCTTACCACTCTTTTGCCTTAGAACCAATATATAGCATTGAATGTAAGTTAGAAGTTAAAGATTTTATGAAGTTATAACTGAATATGAATGAATAAAACTATCCCATATATATGTACATATATACTTGTGTATATATATATATGTATATATATATATATATATAAACCCTTACCTTCTGTCTTAGAATCATACTAAGTATCAGTTCCAAGTATCATCTATCCACTGAGTTACCTAGATGCCCTGCTTACAAAATGTTTTTTAAATTTTCTTAATTTCATATAAAAAATGTTATTTTTTTAACTTGGACCCAAATTATTTCACATTTTCACTTCTTCCCAAATCCCTTAATAGGGCAAACTATTTGATAGAGAACATGTATGTATAGTTTTGCAAACATTTCCATACTAGCCATGTTGCAAAAGAAAACACAGACCATAAACAAAAAAAAGCATTGGATAATAAAGTATAAAAGGCATAATTCAATCTGCCTTCAAATTCTATCAGTTTTTCTCTGGAGGTGTATAATATTTTTCATCATAAGTCCTAAGTCATTCAAAACTGATCATCCTTACAATATTGCTTTTACTATACAAAGTTCTTTTGGTTCTGTTCACTTCACTCTACATCAATTCATGCAATTCTTTCCTGGTTTTTATGAAAGCATCTTGATCATCATTTCTTATAACATAATAGAATTCCACCAAAATAATATATCACAAATAAGTATTATTTAATAATTTCCTAATTGATGGGTATTCTCTCAATTTCTAATTCTTTGCCACTACAAAAAGATCTGCTACAAATATTTGTGTTTGTACAGGTCTCTTTGGTATACAGAGTGAAGTATTACTGGTTCAAAGGGTAGGCACAATTTTGAAGACCTTTGGGCATAGTTTCAAATTATTCTCCAGAATGGTGGGAACAGTTCATAATTCCACCAATGGTGCATTAGTGCCCCTATTTTTCTGCATCCCCTCTAACATTTGTCATTTTCCTGTTCTGATATATAAGCCAATCTGTATAGGTGTAAGTAGAATGTCAATGTCATTTCAATTTGCATTTCTCTAATAGTAATTTAGAGCATTTTTTCATATAACTATAGATAGTTTTGATTTCTTCATATAAAAACTACTGATTCATACTGTTATGAGGATTATTTAGCTATTAATTTACTATTAGTGTTGGACCTAGCAGGAAGGGCTGGAGGATTCCAAGATGGAATGAAGAAGCAGGAAATGTGTTTCTTGCTCACTGAGAGAGACTCCATGGTGGTTGGGGCAAGCAGCAACTGACAACTAGGAGACACCAGATTTACCAGTGATCCTGTGGAAAGACCATCACCTACTTGTGGGAGATTTTGGTAGAGACTGCTAAATCCCAATCTGAGTTGTAGGTCAACTTTGGGCTGGGTCAGCTCCCAGAATCTACCCACCTAGAAGAGTGCAGCTGGTGATCCGGAAGGAGCAGAAACATCACTGGAGCGGGGTTGAACACTACTGCTGTGAGGATACTCACTCCTGTCCTGCTTTCCCCTGGGCCCTGTTATGCTTAGGCCTTAGTTTAGTGTAGTCAAGTCCTTCCCCTGCCCCTATGGTTTGCCCTTAGCTTTTAAATGTAGTAAACCCTATTTCCATCCTTAATCTTTGTCCTTGATTAAATGTGTTGCCTTAACTTATAAACTCCTGCCTTTACTTTGCTGATTACCATAGACCTAGTCTTGCTGCTTCAGAGTGGCAGTTGGACCTAACAGCCAATTCAGTAACAGACACCCCTTTGCTGTTAAACTTTAGTCTCCCTATTTGTTGGACCCCTTCCTGTCATTCCTGTCTCTCTCACCCCGGTGTGAACACACAAATAATAATAGTTAACATCCCTCCAATCCTCCATTACAATACCCTTTGATTATTTATCAATTAAAGAATGACTCATAGTCTTATAAAATTTACTCACTTCTTGATATACTTGAGAAATATGGCCTTTATCAGAAAAAGTTACCATAAAATTTTCCCTCTAGTTTTATTTTCCTTCTTATCTTGGTTGAAATGATTTTGTTTGTGCAAAACTTTTTTTTTTAATTTTGATGTCATCAGTATTATCCATTTTATATTCTGTGATGCTCTATATATCTTGTTTATCATAAATTCTTCCTTTATCCATAAATCTGAGAAGATAAAATATTCCCCAATCATTAGATTATTATGATCATTACTGCTGTGTATTATATACCTAATCTTTTCCACTGACCCATCACTATATTTCTTAGCCAGTAACACATTGTTCCAATGATTACTTCATTGTGATACATTTTAAGATGTGGTACTACTAAGTTACCTACCTTCAATTTTTTTCATTGATTTTCTTGTTATTCTTGACTTTTTGTCCTTACAAATGATTTTGTAATTATTTTTTAGTTCTAGAAAATAATTTTTGGGTAATTTAATCAATATGGCACTCAATACATAAATTAATTTAGGCAGAATTGTCATTTTTATTATATTGGTTCAACCTACCAGTGGGCAATTAGTATTTTTCCAGTTATTCACATCTGACTTTATTTGTGATACGTGTTTTGTAATTGTGTTCACAGAATTCCTGGGTTTTTCTTAGCAGGTAGACACTCTGACTCTGTCTAGTATTTTCTCACCATATCACCATATCATGATTCCTCCCTCATTTTCTGGAATATAGTCCATGTCCGGTATAATAGTATGACATAAGGTTGGAAAGGTAGTTCAGAGTTAGGTTATGGTGATCCTTGGATGGCAAGAATATGAATTCAGTAGAGGAGAAGATAAGTTTTTGAAGAAAATGATGTGATTTTAGTAGCATAGTGGAAAGATTGATGATCAGAGAGCAAAGTGAAGGATGCCATTCTTACGTCCACTATAAAGTATTCTCTTTCAGAGTCCTATGACCTCTGGCTTGTGGCATCCTAGGACACAGGCATATCTGAGAGAATAGAGAGGGTACCAAAAAAACTGTCAAAGATATAACTATTGTGGACCTTGTGATCCAGAATCATTTCTATCCACACCTTTGCTGCATTATATGCATAAGACTGTAAGAAGTCTACATCTATTTCATGAGACCATCTATGTGGATATACACAAAAACAAAAGGGAATTCATGTAAGTACCCAATTTTCCACAGAGTTCCTTCCAGTCCTCTTACTCTGCCTTCAACCAAAACTTTTAGTTCTATATTATTAGGATCATATTTAGAAAAAAAAACTAAGGAGCTTGAGCTATCTCTGCTTTTCAGTCTTGGGAATTTTGGTATTTGATAATATTTCTATGATGGAACAAATAAATGGCCCTACCTTCCTGTTTGTGACCTATCACAGCAGAAATAGAAAGGACTGCTATATATTTTCTATATACAATTTTTTATTTACTTAGTATTGTTTAGAAAAAATTTTTCCATGGTTAACATAATTCACTTTCTTACTCTCTCCCCCCCCTTACACACATAGCCAACGCACATTTCCACTAGTTTCTTCATGTATCATCAATAAAGGCCTATTTTCCATATTATTGATAATTGTTCTAGGGTGGTCATTAAGAGTCTACATCCTAAATCACGGCGGCATCAATCCATGTGTTCAAGCAGTTGTTTTTCTTTTGTGTTTCTATTCCTATACTTCTTCCTCTGAATGTGAGTAGCATTCTTTTCCATAAATCCCTCAGAATCGTCCTGGGCCATTGCATTGCTGCTAGTACAGATTTCCATTGCATTCGATTTTACCACAGTGTATCAGTCTCTGTGTACTACCTCTGGATCTGCTCCTTTCACTCAGCATCAATTCCTGGAGGTCTTTCCAGTTCACATGGAATTCCTCCAATTTATTATTCCTTTGAGCACAATAGTATTCCATCACCAGCCTATACCACAATTTCTTCAGCCATTCCCCAATTGATAGGCATACACTCGTTTTGCAGCTTTTTGCCAACAAAGAGTGCAGCTATAAATATTTTTTACAAGTCTTTTTATCTATGATCTCTTTGGGGTACAAACCCAAAAATGTAATGGCTGGATCAAAGGCCAGGCAATCTTTTATCTCTCTTTGGGCATAGTTCCAAATTGTCATCCAGAATGGTTGGATCAATTCACAATTCCTCCAGCAATGCATTAATGATGTCCCAATTTTGCCACATCCCCTCCAACATTCATTACTCTCCCCTATCTGCTGGGTATGAGGTGATACCTCAGAGTTATTTTGATTTGCATTGCTCTAATTATTAGAGCTTTAGAATACTTTCTCATGTGCTTATTGACAGTTTTGATTTCTTTATCTCAAAATTGCCTATTCTTGTCCCTTGCCCATTTATCGATTGGGAAATGACTTGATTTTTTGTACAACTGATTTAGCTCCTTGTATATTTAATTAGACCTTTGTCAGAGTTTTTTGTCATAAAATTTTTCTCCCAGTTTGTTGTTTCCCTTCTGATTTTAATTGCATTGTTTTTGTTTGTATAAAAGCTTTTTAATTTGATGTAATCTAAATTATTTATTTTACATTTTGTAATTTTTTTCTAACTCTTGCTTGGTTTTAAAATCTTTCTTTCCCCAGAGATCTGAAAGGTATACAATTCTGTGTTCACATAATTTTCTTATAGTTCTCTCCCATATTGTTTTCCAATTTTCCCAGCAGTTTTTGTCAAATAGTGGATTTTTGTCCCAAAAGTTGTGCTCTTTGGGTTTATCATACACTCTCTTACTGATGTCATTTACCCCATATCTATTCCACTGCTCCTCTCTTCTGTCTCTTAGCCAGTACCATACTGTTTTGATGACCACTGCTTTATAGTATAGTTTAATATCTGGTACTGCTAGGCCACCTTCCTTCACATTTTTTTTTCATCATTTCCCTTGATATTCTTGATATTTTGTTCTTCCAAATCAACTTTGTTATAGTTTTTTTCGAATTCTGTAAAACCATTTCTTGGTAGCTTGATAGGTATGGCACTAAATAAGTAAATTAATTTGGGTGGAATGGTCATTTTTGTTATGTTAACTCATCTTACCCATGAGCAATCAATGTTTTTTTCCAATTGTTTAGATCTAGTTTTAATTGTTTGGAAAGTGTTTTGTAGTTGTGTTCGTATAATTCCTGTGTTTGTTTGGGTAGATAGATTCCTAAGTATTTTATATTGTCTAGGGTGATTTTAAGTGGTGTTTCTCTTTCTAACTCTTGCTGCTATGATGTGTTGGAAATATATAGAAATGCTGATGATTTATGTGCATTTATTTTGTATCCTGCAACTTTGCTAAAGTCGTTGAATATTTCTACAAGCTTTTTAGTTGATTCTCTAGGAATTTTTAATGCATATCATCTGCAAAGAGTGATAGCTTAGTCTCCTCATTGCCTGTTTTAATACCTTCAATTTCTTTTTCTTCTCCAATTGCTACTGCTAGTATTTCGATAACAATGTTAAATAATAGAGGAGATAATGGGCATCATTGTTTCACACCTGATCTTATTGAGAAGGCTTCTAATTTATCCCCATTGCATATGATGCTTGTTGATGGTTTTAGATATATACTGTTTATTATTTTTAGGAAACGTCCTTCTATTCCTATACTTTCTAGTGTTTTCATGGATTTTTTTAAACCCTTACCTTCTGTCTTGGAGTCAATACTGTATATTGGCTCTAAGTCAGAAGAGTGGTAAGGGTAGGCAATGGGGGCCAAGTGACTTGCCCAGGGTCACACAGCTGGGAGTTGTCTGAGGCCATATTTGAACCTAGGACCTCCCATCTCTAGGCCTAGCTCTCAATCCACTGAGCTACCCAGCTGCCCCCCTTTCTAGCATTTTCAATAGAAATAGGTATTGTATTTTTTCAAAGGCTTTTTCAGCATCTATTGAGATAATCATGTCACGGATGGTTTTCCTAATGGTGAACCATCCTTGCATTTCTGGTATAAATCCCAAGGATCATGATGGATAACCCTCTTGATCACTTGCTGGAGTCTTTTTGTTAATATTCTATTTAAGATTTTTGCATCTATGTTATTAAGGAGATTGGTCTGTAATTTTCTTTCTCTGTTTTTGGTCTGCCTGGCTTTGGGATCAGTACCATATTTCTGTCATAAAAGAAATTTGTTAGGACTCCTTTGCTTATTATGTCAAATAATTTGTATAGTATTGGGATTAGTTGTTCTTTGAATGTTTGATAGAATTCACTTGTGAATTCATCAGGCCCTGGCAATTTTTTCTTAGGGAGTACTTTGATAGCTTGTTCAATTTCTTTTTCTGATAGTGGATTATTTACATATTCTATTTCTTCTGCTATTAATCTAGGAAATTTATATTTTTTAAATATTCATCCATATTATATCAGCTAGATTGCTATATTTATTGCCATATAATTGGGCAAAATAGTTTTTAATGATTTCCTTAATTTCCTTTTCATTAGAGATGAGTCTCCCTTTTCATCTTTAATACTGTTAATTTGGTTTTCTTCTTTCCTTTTTTTAATTAGATTTACCAGTACTTTGTCCATTTTATCTGTTTTTTCAGAATACCAGCTTCTATTCTTATTTATTAATTCAATAGTTCTTTCACTTTTTATTTTATTAATTTCTCCTTTGATTTTTAGTGTTTCTAATTTAGATTTCATCTGGGGATTTTAATTTGTTCACTTTCTAGTTTTTTAAGTTGCATGCCCAATTCATTAAACTCTGCCCTACCTTATTCATTAATATATGCACTCAGTAACATAAATTTTCCCCTTAGATCTGCTTTGGCTTCATCCATAGATTTTTGGTAAGAAGCCTCATCATTTTCATTGTCTTCAATGAAATTATTAATTGTTTCTCTGATTTGTTCTTTCACTAACTTATTTTGGAGAATTGTATTATTTAATTTTCAATTAGTTTTTGATTTGTCTTTCCATGTATTCTTACTAATAACTATTTTTATTGTATCATGATCTGATAAGGTTGCATTTATTATTTTTACTTTTTCTGCATTTGTTTGCCTTATTTCTATGACCTATTACACGGTCTATCTTTGTGAATGTTCCATGTGCTACTGAAAAGGCGTATTCCTCTTTGTCCCTATTTATTTTTCTCCATATATCTATTAACTCTAATTTTTCTAGGATTTCATTCCCCTCTCTTTTCTCTTTCTTATTTATTTTTTTATTTATCTAGATCTGATAGGGGAAGGTGGAGGTCACCCACTAGTATGATTTTGCTATCTATTTCATCCTTGAGCTCCACTAGCTTCTCCTTTAGAAATTTGGATGCTATATCATTTGGTGCATACATGTTGAGTACTGATATTTCTTCACTATTTATACTGCCTTTTATCAGGATGTAATTATCTTCCCTATCTCTTTTAACCAGATCTATTTTTACTTTGGCTCTGTCAGAAATCATGACTGCCATTCCTGTCTTCTTTTTTCAGTTGAAGCCCAATAGATTTTGCTCCATCCTTTCATTTTTATTCTATGTATGTCTGCCTGTCTCATGTGTGTTTCTTGTAGACAACATGTGGTAGGATTTTGGTTTCTAATCCACTCTGCTATTTGCTTTTGTTTTATGGGATAGTTTATCCCATTCCCATTCACATTCAGAGTTATAATTATCAACTGTGTATTCCCAGACATTTTGATTCTCTCTCCCTTCCCTGCCCTTTCTTCTTTCACTATTTCCTTCTATATCAGTTTTTTTGTTTTTAATCAGTTCCCCTAAACCCCTACCTTATTGTACTTCCCTTTCTCCCATCTCCCTGCTTATTCCCCTCTCATTCTTCTTTAGGGTCTTTTTAAGATACCCCACCACCCTCTCCCTTCCTAGTGTTGCTTCCCTCTCCATCAGTACTTTTGTTACCCTTCTACTTCTCTATAGGACGCCAATCAATTCTCTGCCCCAATGGATATGATTGTTCTACCCTCTTTAAGTTGATTTCAATGCACTTAAGTATTAAATATTTCCTCTCTCCAAACTCTTTACCCTTCCAGTGTGTTGTTATTCTTCCCTGTTGGCTCCACATGCTTCTTTATGGAATATAAATTTTCTCCATTTTGTTTGTTTTCCCAATTTTCTTAATATTACCTTCTTTTTTCCCTCTAGTTTTGTATATATTTATACATACATACATATATATGTGTGTATTCATTTCATCCTATACATTTCATTCTATACAGTTTGTCACTGTTCCCTCTATGTAAACTTCTTCTAGTTACCCTGTTGATAATAATAATTTTTAATATTTATCAATATCTTCTTTTCTTCTATGGATACAAATCGAATGAAATTATTCCTTAAAGGAAAGAACCCCTCCTCCCCCCCCCACCTGCTCTCTTAATTACCTTATGATGATTCTCTTTAGTTCTGTGTTTGGGTAGCAAACACAAATGCTTGGAAGTTCTCAATCTTATTGAATGACCATACTCTCCCCTGCAAAAATATAGTTAGTTTTGCTGGATAGTTGATTCTTGTTTGTAGACCCAGTTCTCTTGCTTTCTGGGATATTATGTTCCAGGCCTGCCATTCCTTCAGTGTAGATGCAGTCAGAGTCTGTGTTAACAACTGTGGTTCCTTAGTATCTGAATGACTTCTTTTAGCAGTTTCTAATATTTTTCCTTGGTCTGGTAGTTTTTGGATTTGGCTATAATATTCCTGAAAGTTGTTAGTTGTGGATTAAATGTAGGATGTGATCTGTGGATTCTTTCAATTTCCACTTTTCCCTCTTGTTCGAGAATGTTGGGGCAGTTTTCTTGGATAATTTCTTGTAGGATTATGTCTAAACTTTTTCTTTTGTCATGATGTTCTGGTAAACCAAGAATGCTTAAATTGTCTCTTCTGGCTCTGTTCTACAGATCTTTGGTTGAATCAATGAGGTGTTTCATATTCTCCTCAAATTTTTCATTTTTTTATTTTATTTTATATATTCTTGCTGCCTTTTGAAGTCATTTGCTTCTAGTTGTTGTGTTCTATTTTTTAAAGACTGAATTTCATCCCTGGATTTTTGGTCATCCTTCTGCTGCTGGTCTGATTTTCTTTGTAGATCATCTTTTGCCTTCTTTGCTTCATTTTCAAGCTGGCCAATTCTGGCTTTTAAGACTTTATTTTTTTGTTTTAGTTCATGCATTTCCTTTTTCAAATTGTCTTCAGCCTCTCTTGATTGCTTTATGAGTTCTTGAAGTTCTTGAGTTAATTGAATTTTGAGATCTTCCAAATCCCATGTCCAATCCTCTTCTTCTATTTCATTTGCTTTCTTTTCACTTCCTTGAAAGAAGCTATCAATTGTCATTTATTTTCTCTTTTTCTGTTGTTTACTTATATTTTTTCCTTTTCTGTTCTTATAGCAGATGGATTTAATGAGATAATTTGATGAAAGATCTTCCCAAAGCTGGCAACTGAGGTTTGTAGTTACTTTCTCTGCAGTCTATGGGGGAGGGGTATTGGAATTCCCCTGCCCTCTGAAGAGTTCTTGTTGGTCCAATTGATGGGATTAAGCCTGTATTGATTGGATTAGTCTGTATTGTTTAATGTGCCCTGAGGCTAAAACCTTGAGAGGGGAAAAAAAAGAAGTGGGGGGACAAGATGGAGTGTTTTACCTGAGCAACAGGGTCCCCCTGCTCTGTCCTGCTGTTTGACCTGGTTTTCTTTCCTCTTGAAGCCCTTTGTTCTCTATCTCAGTTTGATAAATCCAGGAGGTCTGAGGTTTGGCTCCATCTAAGCTGCCATCTTCCGAGCATTTTTGCTGTGTTTCTCTGGCTTTCTCCTCCAGTCACCTCTCCAGTGCCTGTGTTCAATTCCCCGAATCCTGTGCCAGCAAGGCCCTCTCTCCAAGTTGGTGAGCCTGCTTGCTCTGAGATTTCAGGGGCTGCTGGAGACTCCACACAGCACATGGGGGAAGGATTCTGGGATTCCCCTTCTATACCTTCATACCCTGACAGTTCAAGAATTCTAGCATTTTTCTTGGCATACCTTTTTAGCTATCTAGAAGTAGGATCCCTCTGCTCTGTCCCATTGTTAGATTTGGTCCTCTTTCTTCTTGAAATTATTGTTTTCTATCTTGGTGTGGAAGGGTTAGGAGGTTTTAAGATTTGGTCCATCTAAGCCACCATCTTCCCAGAATCCTCTATCTACAATTTGTGTCTGCTTAACATAACTGTAACCTAACCAATTTCTTCATTAACAAGGGGCACACATTGCTGTGAGATTGTGTGGTGGGAATGTCATAAAACTGATCTTTATGGCACATGTATTATTTTTTGTTGATTAAAAGCAGAAGCAGCAACCTCTATAATTATATATATATGATATACTAGCTATAATGATAATGTAATAACATGTATATAGAATATAAAGCTAGCTATTGTCAACTAGGAGAGTAATAATAGCTTAAACTGCTGTTAGCATTCATATGTGAATGTTATAAATATATAAAATATATAGTCATGAATATGTGTGTATATTATTTCATTCAAACATCTCCATAAACCTGTGCAATTAATATTTCAGGTATTAGTCTGGTTTCACAGATGTAGGTATACTGAATCTCAAAGTGTTCATAGTCACAAATAAGAGTCCATTTTTGAGCTAGACGGGTACCTTTGTAGGCAACTAGTTCAGGAAACTCATTTTATAGATAAGAAAACTGAGTTTTCTATAAGCTTATCTAAAACCTTGAGTTTTACTCAAGGTCCCAGAGTTACTAAAACATAGAACCATGACTGAAAAAATGTGATACTACTTTGTTAACAAAATAGTAAAAGGGATAAGTCATATATATATACATTTTGCATATTAACACATGAGATATATTTATAATATTATACATTATAATTTAGATATTATTACATATAATATTATATTTGTATATATAGTTATATACAAATATAATATAATAACATATAATTCATACCCTAAAATAGATCTATACCACTTTTATTTTCTTAGAGTAACTGAATATAAAGAATGAATATTTTTTCTTATACTTTGATTTCTCATGGTATACTTTTTCCTGGAGTTGCCATGTCCATATTTTTTGCACTTTTTTATGGGAAAAATCTTATTTTCCTCCAACTGAGAAATTACTTTCAATATGGAAATCATTAAAGTACTTGTACTTGGAATTCAGAAATAGGAAAAAGGAGCCATAAACTGAATAGACTATTTGACAATAAGATTAATACTTGAAATCCAGAAATAATTTTATTTTATTCCTTATAAATTACACCTCTCTAACTAATGGAAACAGGACTTCCTAAATTCTTATGGCTATTCAATGTTTTGTGCGTATATGTGTGTGCACTCAAACGCATGTGTGTATGAGGCGTGTGTGAGAGTATTTAAAAGTGCAACCTCTCTCCTATTCTTTGGCAACTAAATTTTCAAAAGTTCTGGTAACAAAAGAGTTAAGAGACCAGAATTGCTATTAAAAGATTTATGCTAACCAGGTGTTTGAGTTGCTTGAAAAGTCAACCATTTAACATACAACCTTTCTGTTGTAAATTCTGTACCACAAGAAGACAGATTATACAGTTTTGTATAAAACTATGGTTTAAAAAAATACATGAGGATAATGAAAAAAACATTGTGTCCAACTTTTCTTGAGGCAGTTGCCAAAACATGTGACCCTCAGAATGCCAGAGTGTCCTTATACCCAGCAACTCACTTAAAATGTCTCATGCAGAGACCAAGGCAATATTTTGGTCCTTCTTGCCATATCCACACCAGAAACAGATCTCTGGCTACTCTAATCACAGCCATGATTATACAGAAGTCACCCAAGAAAGAACATTCAAAGGACTCCCAGGTTATCATGTGCAAAAACGTCATCCTTAGGAAAGACTATCTGTGTCTCAGAGTTATGAGGTTAACCTATTAACCCTGTCGCCTTCACACTGTATCACTGCAAATCCTGGCTGTTTGGGAAAGCTGTGGTTTCAGGCTCAGAGCCTCGAGCTTGCCTTATACAAATCAGCCACTAAACTGGAAAAGGGAGAGGGGGAAAGGGGGGTCAGGGAGGGGAATGCCTTTTCACGAAATGAGCATGAGAAAAACTAACCTCGAGGTTAAATGATACAATCATTCACAGGTGGGATTTACTGGTGTTCTGTAACTTTCCATGAAGGGATTTACATAGGACCAGAAGAAGCCAGGGCTTCAAAAAATCTGGGGGGAAGCTTTTAACTAAGCAGTGAAGTAAGTGTGTCTGTTTGTAGTTATGGAGCCGTTGTGCTTTCTGTTTAGCAGGTCAACATACTGTCGTCGTCTTAATTTGTGTCTGGGCCTATCACGCAAAGGCTGTTGCTTCACAGAAGGTTTTAATCAGAACAGCCAAACCAACGAAATAGGACATCCTGGTCAGGATTACTTTCTCAACCTTGTTTTGAACTGTCGTTTTTTTTTTCTTTTTCAGCCAGGGGCTTGGCAAAGTCCACAAGAAGTCATTTATTTTAGCGTTCAGGTTTAATAAAGGGCAACTTTTACCCAAGCAAAGGCGGCCAATGGTCTTCTACCCCTCCAGAATGCCAAGTGTCAACAACCAAAGCCGTGGTCTTGCTCAGATCTCAGCTCCTGGGCAACACTGCTCCGTGAACCTACAAAACTTAATAAACCATGAATGGGCTTCTGTATTGCTCTGTTCAAAAAGAACTCAATCTATGTCCAGTCTTGTACCTGGTATATGGCAGTCTCATATCCCTCACATGAAAGAATCAAGTCTAAAGGGATGTCATTTCTATCCTTTCAAAACTTCCACGAGGACTATAGCCAGATTCAATCATTCAGCTCCAAAAACATCCTTCCATTTGTTCTTACACACTTTATTATTTGGACTGGTAGGTTCCTAATAGAATGAGCTACTGTAAAGGAAACAGAAAAACAACTCACTGTCATCGAGAATTGCTAGATTCCCATCTGGCTTTTGATAAATTGTGGATTTAAAGATACAGCTGCTGCCCAGAAATTTTTTTAATTATTCATGGGCTACACTATGGTGGTCAAATGTTGTATAAAACTAACAGCGCTTTAGAGATCATTCCCTTTTCACACGTCTTTTTTTTTGTAAGAGAATTTAAGTATCTTCTCCAGCATCCATAGCTTGCTTATATCTAAACTAAGATTTTTATTCTGTCTTCCTTACTCCAAATCCAACACTCTAGCCACCATACTATGCTGTTGTAAGGATTTTTTTTTTCAGAAAACCAAACCCAAATCTAATTTTTATTTTTCCCAGGGTGTCATTTCAGTTTGACAAAAATTAAAGAAGCTTTATTTAGAGAAATGCTCTAAATAATGAGATCAAACATTACTCACTCAAAATGAATATATATGTATGCCTATGTGTCCGTGGGTATCTGTGAGCTCATATGGGTTCATATAGTCAGCTGTAGCAGTTAACTATTAGTCAGAATGTTGGAGAGATCTCTAGAGTCTCCCTTACTAGATTTTTTCCTTCACTTAGGTCCTAGAAGTCAGAATATGGATATTGGGGTATTTCCTATCTTGTGATCACTTCTTCTGGCAGCAATAAATGCATCAGATCAGTCACTAAAATAGAGTAGGAGAGGATACTGGCACAACTTCCCCTAGTTTAGAATTTTTGCCTGTCCCAGACTATGAGACTTAGGGAAGGTGGCTGAAGGGGTCAGTACTCACTGATTTATCAATTCTCCATCATAGCCTTTTTCTTACTTACCCAAAGTTTGGTGTGGTGCTACAGAGAATACTTGAAGGTTGAAGCATCCCACTAAGACATATATATTATTTATCCATCCAATTCTGGGAACAAAATGTTTATTTGTAAGTTGACTGCTTGGAAATTGGGGATTGATTTAACTTAATGCTTCACTTAGCTATGCTACCAAGCTTTGTTTCTTTTTTTTTAAGGCTGTCGGTTCCAAAAATAATACATTTCAAAAGTGACTCTGAACTGTGGATCTTTGCCATAGAATACTCCATTTTAAAATAATTTATAAATGACTGGGAAAACACTATTAACTTTATTAGTTAGACGTAACTTTTTTGGATTATCCTGTAGTTCTTATCAGTGGTCATTCAGTTACTATCTAATACAGAGAATTTAGAGAAAGTTACTCATTATTGGTTCTATATTCTAAAAAACTAACAATTCAAGCCTAGCTATTTAAAAATATTCTGAAATGTTGAGTAGCATCTCAAATATAACATAACCTCAATTCTTCATCTATGGCAGTGATTCCCAAAGTGGGTGCCACCAACCCCTGGTGGGTGCTGCAGCCATCCAGGGGGGACGGTGATGGCCACAGGTGCATTTGGGGGCAGTGAATAACTGTAAGGGGGCAGTGATAGTATGTGACAGGGGGCGTTAAGTAATATTTTTTCTGGAAAGGGGGCAGCAGGCCAAAAAAGTTTGGGAACCACTGATCAATGGTTTAATTAGGTAAATGAGGTGGATTGGGGTGAGGAGGATGAGCATTTTCAACATATTTGAAAATTGAAATTGAAATTTTTTTCTAGCTTATTTTTATGAAATAAGTAAGAAATAAAGAATAAGGACAAACATATCTGTGTATTTAGCAAAAAATGCAAAAACTGAATGCAAATTCCTTAAATAAAGAATGAAAGCTAATTTTTTTAAACACTTACCTTCCGCCTTGGAGCCAATACGCAGTATTGGCTCCAAGGCAGAAGAGTGGTAAGGGCTAGGCAATGGGGGTCAAGTGACTTGCCTAGGGTCACACAGCTGGGAAGTGTCTGAGGCCAGATTTGAACCTAGGATCTCCCATCTGTAGGCCTGGTTCTCAATCCACTGAGCTCTCCAGCTGCCCCCGAAGGCTATTTTAAATAGAAGGAGAAACCAAATCCTGTGAGCCTACTAGAAGACCTATTGACTATGGTTCAGTGCATTCAAGCATATAAAAATCAAATGACAATATTCTGATTCCTAAAGAAAATTCAAGACAATGTAAAGGGTCATGATTTGTTGTACAATAGTTGAACAATAATACCTTATTTATGGTTTTTGAAAATACTCTTATTTGCTAATAACTTCAAGTGATGTATGTAACTGTATATCAACAAAAGTGAGCAGAGACACTGTAAATGTTATGAGACAGTCACTCATCCAAATGTCACCCAGTCTCCACAATAGCACTTATAACTATCCCTTCCTCTCAGTTCCTACCTGAATTATTTCAATAAAATCTTCTTACAAATGTTCCTACCTCCACTATCTCCTTCTAATCCAACTTTCATATTCTTGGCACTTTTTGCCTTTCTGAAATATAGATCTGGTGATGTTACTACTCTCCTCAAAGATCTTTGGTGGCTCTTTGCTGTCCACTTAATATATGGTAAGCTTTTTTGTTTGTCATCTCATAATATCTTCTCTACACACACCAAGAAAACTAGACTTTCCTTATATCAAAACATGTCTTGTTCTTTCCTTCCCCCTTGCTTTTATGAAAATATTTCTTTATTTTTCTTTGGGGTTTTTTATTTGCTCATTCTTCATTTTTATAAAGGACCAGTGACATCATGAGGTGACATTTTGACTTAAGCTTGAATTGGATTTAAGTAAGGTAGAGTTGCACTAAGTCATCTGTTCCACTCTGTCTTCCAGAGTTATCAAAGTCCCCTGGCAAGACAGAAGCTATGGCCCAGGATGCAATGGATGATCTTTGCATCACTGATGTCTGATCAAGCTCTAAGCACCTGTTTCACTTGCCTTCATGACCTGTAGAATAAATTGTTCTACTAGAGGAAATTTTCACATGTTTGGGGTAAATATCACCCTCAATTACTGTTGTGTTAGAGCCCTGTTGATTATCCTCATCATAAGCCATCTGCTAAGACAGTTTTACTATAGTATGTCTAATGTCCATGATATAGCTAATTAAAGCCACAGGCAAAAGTTGTGTGAAAAGTAGACACCAAAGGAAGCTAAGCAGGCCTGAGAAGGGCTTAGCAAGCCCCTGTACCAGAGATGTATGCACTAAACACTGTGCGAGGCACTGAGGGTATTAGGACAAAATACATGTTTTCTGGTTTCACAAAGTTCACATACACAAGTGATACATAAATTCACTAGATAAGTATTAAGAAGACCCCATTGTGGTATGGGAAAAGGTCATTATTGATTGAAAGTTTTAAAGCTGAGCTTCACTGGGAAGATGAAATATTCTGCCATCTTTTAGGTCAAGTGCAAATGTTAGCGTCTGTTAATAGAAGATAGCTCTCCATCATCTCATAAGACTCAGTGGTCTTCCCTTAAGACTAGGTTCCAATGAGCCATTTCACATTGGTGTTTTCCTAGGAGGATGACCATTGGTCAGTAAGAGAGATGTTAGCCTGGGATATAGAAAAAACTCACTGAGATTCCACTAATGGGATAATGAAGTAAAGACACCATGGAAGAAAACTGATCAAGTTGGCTCTAGTCACATTTTATCTCAGAAGTACTCACTATTATTACACATTTCATATAGATTTTTTATGTCTTTAATGTCATCAAACTCTATCTTTTTAATTCCTGTCCTGAAATCTTAACTCAAAACATGTGCTTCTTTATACCAGCTACGCTGGTACCACAATAAGTACAACTTTCCCCCAGGTCCTTTATGACAATTATTTTGTAATTCCCTAAAATATTTATCATCCTACTCAACTGAAAGCTCTTCATTATAAGGACAACAACATCTAAACTTTGTATCTCCCTGAGCACCCAACAAAGTGTTCATCACAGAATAGATAATTCATCTTTATTAATTTACATAGTACCATTTTGTTTTAAGACACACAACCTACATAAGCAAGCATTATCTATCATAAAGATAAGCTAGAAGCTTTCCCAAAAAAAATTAGAAGTGAAACAAGTATGCCCATTATCACCACTATAATTCAGTATTGTATTTTAAATGCATCTATGGCAATAAGAGAAGAAGAAATTGAAGGAATTATAATAGGCAATGAGGAAATAAAGTAATCTCTCTTTGCAGTTGATATGATAATGTCATACCAATCAAATGACCCAAAAATATTTAATAAAGTTAAAACAAATAACAAAATATTCATCTGAAAGAACACAGTCAAGAATATTGAAGGAATTAATGAAAAAATATGAAGGAAGGTAGCTTAGCTGTACCAGAAATTAAACTGTATTATAAAAGGACAGCCATCAGAAGAATCAGGGACTAGCTAAGAAATAGGGCAGTGGATCAAGTTAGGCTCTCAACACACTAGTAAATTATTATGGTAACCCAGTATTTGACAACCTGTCCAAGCTTTTGGAGGAAAAAACTCACTATTCAGCAGAAACTCCTGGAAATCTGGAAAACAGTAAGAGATCAATACCTCACATTATAAACCAAAGTAAAAATGGATACATGATTTAAAAATAAAGGAGGATACCATGAACAAATTAAGGGAATATACAGTGGTTTACCTGTCAGATCTATTGATAAGGGAAGAATTTATCCAAAAACACAGAGAACATTATGAGATATAAAATAGATAACTGACTACATTAAATTAAAAGTGGTCTGCACAAACAGACCATTGCAACCAAGATAAGAAGGGAAATAACAAATTGTGAAAAAATTTTATAGTGAGCATCTCTGAAAAAGACCTTATTTCTAAATATACAAAGATCTGAGTCAGATTTATAAGACTATATAGTATTCCCAAAATGAAAAATGGTCAAAGAACATGAGCAGGCAATTCTCAGATGAAGAAATTAAAACTATCTTTAGTCATATTTAAAAATGCTCCAAATCATTATTAATTAGAGAAATGCAATTTAAACAACTCTGAGGTACCACATTGCACCTGTCAGATTGACTAATATGACAGAAAAAGAAAATTATAAAGGTTGAAGGAGAGGTGGAAAAATTGTGACACAGACTTGGTGGAACTGTGAAATGATATAGGCACTCTAATGAATTCTTTGGAACCATATCCAAAGTGCCATAAAGCTCTGCATAGTTTTTAAACCAGCAATACCACTAATACTATATGCCAAAGAGATCAAAAATAGAAGAAAAGGGTCTACTTGTTCTAAAATATTTATATTGGCTCTTTTTGTGGTGGAAAAGAATTAAAAACTGAAGAGATGTACATCACTGGGGATGGAATACTTCTGTGACATGAGAAATGGCAAACAAGCTGATCACAAAAAATTGGGAAAGACATATAAAGTGGTACAAAGTGAAGTGAGAAGAAGCAGGATAACATTACAAACACAGTAAAAGCATTAAAGTACAGTGATCATGAAGGAAAACTACTATTTGCACTACAAGGATCCAGGACAACTCCACAAGAGTCATAACCTAAAAAAGCTATCCACCATCACTAAAGGAAACAATAGAGTCTGAATTCTGATTGAATCATACTTTTCACCTTTATTAACTCCATAAATTTTCTGTCATGTAAGTAATATCTTCTTTCACAGTATGACAAACATGGGAAAGTATATTGTATGATAATACATGTATTTTACCCTGGTGAAGAGGCAGAAGTAGGATGGATGGAGAGAACATGAATTGCACATTGTTAGAAAATGATTATTAAAAATTGTATCACTAAAATGTGGAAAATTTTAATTTAAAAAAGATAGCAATCTGGTTTATTTTACTTCATAAGATGATATCTGCGGAAGATGACAAAGGGAAATATCAGCAACTTTACTTTAGCTCCCCCAAAAACCTTTTTTACAAAGATGTAAAAATGTGTGCCAAATCGAATTCTGAGTGGCAAAATTTTTTAAGTCACAGTCATTTTTCCAGTCCAGAGTTGCTTAGAAAGACAAAAAAGAGTGGTCCACAGACTCTGGGGTGGAGACTAGCCAGAGAACAAAAATGAAAGTGACATCAAATTGTGGGTATAGTATTAAGGTAGAGAGAAAGTTAAAGAAAGGGGGCAGCTGGGTAGCTCAGTGGAGTGAGAGTCAAGCCTAGAGACAGGAGGTCCTAGGTTCAAACCCGGCCTCAGCCACTTCCCAGCTGTGTGACCCTGGGCAAGTCACGTGACCCCCATTGCCCACCCTTACCAATCTTCCACCTATGAGACAATACACCGAAGTACAAGGGTTTAAAAAAAAGTTAAAGAAAGAGATAAAAAGAGTAAAAAATGAATTTTGAAAAAAAATTGGTGAGAGGAACCAAGATATAGGAGAGGATATTTAAACCTATTGCTCTACCAAATTACCCTCCAACAAACTATGATATAATGTTTTAAAATTATTTTTTTACAAATGGTAAAGATGGAGTCAGACAATTACTTAGAAAGAGATTTCTGGGGCCTCTTTGTTCTGGATGTGAGTCTTGTTTTATTGCCCATACACATATCTTGGTAGCAGTCTTATGGCATGGTCTCAGGGTGAGGAGGAACACTAGCACACAGGAATGCTTGTGGCCACAGAGGAATACAAGACTCTGGTCATAGTTCCAAGATGGAAAGGAGTGCTAGTGGTTACTCATAGAGCAGAGCACTGTCCAGGAGAGTATTAAATATGCTTCACCTTAAATCATATCACCTTTGAAAAACTGAAAGCAGATAGATCCCAGAGCCAGTTGTGAAGGCAATTGCACAAAGAATCTGAAGCTCAATACAGAAAGTTATTTTGGTGACAGGGAAGACCAAAACTCCGAAGGAGACAAGAAAGTCAATACTGCTGCATCCAAAGCCTCCAAGAAAAATATGAATTTTTCATCAACCCAAAAAGAGTTCATGGAGGAGATAAAAAAAGGATTTTAAAAATCAAATAAGGTTCCGGGTTAAGATGGCGGCAGAGTAAGAAGCAGCTCTTAACCTCTCCTGACCAAAACACACAAAACTCCTCAAGGGGACATAAAAACAAGTCCAGACGAACCAAGGAACCCCACAACAGGGCACAGCGTGGAAGGTACGTGGAATCGAGACATTTCCAGGCTATAAAGGGCTCTCACTAAATCACGGGCTGAGCAACCGCCCCACCCCCACCCCCTCCACACACAAGATCTAGAGCTCTGAAGCCAGCTAAAAAGAAATAGAGCAAGTTTGGGGCACCCATCGAGTCATTGGCAGCTCTAGGGCCTGTCCTGAGAGCAGCAAGACTTAGGACCCCATTAAGCCAAAGAAAGCAGGCGAAATCTGAGCGCGGGCGCAGGACGCAGGGCGCACAGCGCAGGCTGAGCAGAACGCAGGCACTGCGGAGGCGTGGGTGGAGGCAGACACAGCCAGGAACTAAAGCCTAAGTGGGGAACCAGTGCAGATGGGTATACGACTGTGGAAGCAGCGCCCTGAGACTTGTAAAGAAACCTCCGGCAGAGGACAGACACTGAGCGCGAGGATAAATCTGAGAAGCTGCTGGGGTAATGATGGCTACTCATCCTCAGGAAGTTCAGAAGAGAAAGAATAACAACAAGAAAAAGAAGTCTTTAACACTCGACAGCTTTTACACAGAGAAAATCCAGACAACCGAGCAAACAGAGGAGGAGAACAAACAAGCATCCGGACCCTCCTCAAATAAGGAAAACTCCTCACAAGCTATGGAAGAGTTCAAAACTGAGATTTTGAGGAAAATGGAAGAGATCTGGCAAGAAAATAACTGTTTAAAAGGTAGAATCATGCAATTGGAAAGTTAGGCTCAGAAACCAAATGAACTGATAAGCAAATTGAACTCCAGAAATGACCAGATTGAAAAGGAATACCAGAAGATTATGGCCGAATACCAGAAGATCATGGCCGAAAACCAGAAGATTATGGCCGAAAAGCAAAAGATTATGGCCGAAAACCGAAAGATTATAGCCGAAAATCAATCCCTAAAGGCTAGAATTGAGCAAGTAGAAACTAATGATCTCTCAAGACAAGAACAAATAAAACAAAGCCAAAAGACTGAAAAAATAGAAGGAAACAAGAAATATCTCAATGAGAGAGTGACAGACCAAGAAAACCAGTCTAGAAGAGACAATTTGAGAATAATCGGTCTTCCAGAAAAACCAGAAATTAATAGAAACCTGGACTCCATACTAACAGAAATAATTCAGCAAAATTGCCCTGAAGTCCTACAACAAGAGGGCAATATAGACATCGAAAGGATTCATAGAACACCCACTACATTAGATCAAGAAAGGAAAACACCAAGAAATATCATTGCAAAATTCAAGAGTTTCCAAGCAAAAGAAAAAATTTTACAAGAAGCCAGAAAGAAACAATTCAAATATCAAGGAGCACCAATCAGGATCACACAGGATCTGGCAGCCTCAACGCGAAAAGACCGCAAGGCGTGGAATACAATATTCAGAAAGGCAAGAGAGCTGGGCCTGCAACCACGGATCAACTACCCATCAAAACTGACTATATATTTCCAGGGGAAAGTATGGGCATTCAACAAAATTGAAGAATTCCAGGTATTTGCACAGAAAAGACCAGGGATATCAAATGGAAAGTTTGATATCCAACCACAAAAATCGAGAGAAACCTGAAAAGGTAAATAAGATACAGAGGGGAAAGAAAGAAAACTTATAATTTTTAAATCTGCCTTTTTAAGGGCCTCAGTGAGATCTAATTATCTGTATTCCTATGTAGAGAAATGTTATGTTTAATTCTCTGTAGTGAACTCTATTCACTATTATAATATTCACTATTATAGTAATCAGAAGAATAATTAGCAGGGTGAGGGTGGAACACTAAATAATCTAAGATGGCATGGGGGATGGGAAAGAGGGGGTGAATAGCAGGGGACACCAAGAGAAACTTGAGTGAATAAGAAAATAGAATATTCTATTACAAAGAGGGCATGGGAGGGAGAGGGGACAAATACTATTATAAGAAGGAGAGGAAGAGAGCATAAAGAGGTAATAATCAAACCTTACTCTCAGTGTAAACAACCCGGAGAGGGAAGAGTAGCTGTACTATCCATTGGGAAATAAAACTCTTATCTAACCCTTCTGAGAAAGTTAGAAGGGATAAACCAAGGGGAGCAGGGGAGTGGGGAGGACAAAAAAGGGAGGGGAGAAAGGGGAGGGAATTCATAAGGCCTTTAAAAACAAAAAGAGGGGGGAAAATAAGGGAGGGGGTAGAAAGGGAAGCCAATCAAGGGAGGGGATAAGGGATAGGGTCTTAATAGCAAACCACTGGTTTTAAAGGAAATAGCTTAAGGAGAAGGGGTAGGAATGGGGGGAGGATTTGAAAAAGTCAGCAAATGCACAACTGATGATTATAACTCTGAATGTGAATGGGATGAACTCGCTCATAAAACAGAAGCAAATAGCAGAGTGGATTAGAAACCAAAATCCCACCATATGTTGTCTACAAGAAACACATATGAGGCGGGTGGACATACACAAGTTTAAGGTTCAGGGTTTTAGCAAAATCTTTTGGGCCTCAAATGAGAAAAAGAAGGCAGGAGTGGCCATGATTTCTGACAAAGCCAAAGTAAAAATAGATATGATTAAAAAAGACAGGGAAGGTCATTACATCCTGATTAAAGGCAGTATAAACAATGAGGAAATAACACTGCTCAATATGTATGCACCAAGTGGCATAGCACCCAAATTCATAAAGGAGAAACTGGCAGAGCTCAAGAAGGAAATAGATGGTAAAACCATACTAGTGGGAGATCTAAATATCCCTCTGTCAGATCTAGATAAATCAAACCAGAAAATAAATAAGAAAGAGTTAAGAGAGGTGAATGAAGTCCTAGAAAAATTAGATCTAATTGATATGTGGAGAAAAATAAATAGGGACAAAAAGGAATACACCTTCTTCTCAGCTGCACATGGCACATTCACAAAGATTGACCATGTTATAGGGCATAGAATCATTGCAAACAAATGCAAAAGAGCAGAAATAATAAATGTAACCTTCTCAGATCATAATGCAATAAAAATAATAATTAGTGAGGGCACTAGGACAGGTAAATCAAAAACTAATTGGAAATTAAATAATATGATTCTTCAAAACCAATTTGTCAAAGAAGGAATCATAGAAACAATCAACAATTTCATTGAAGAA
>NC_058130.1:373204302-373262421 GCF_016433145.1 Gracilinanus agilis
GCATGAATCATGTAACCATGTTAAAAATGAATATTAATAAATGTTAAAAAAAAAGCACCTTTGGTCATCATCATCATCATCATCATCATCATCATCATCTTCATCATTATTATATTGTAGAAATTTGCCCAGGGAAGTAAATTAAGTCACACAGTTGGTAATCAATTAAAGATGGAATTTGAACCCAGAAAAAAAATCAAATAAGAGAAATAGAAGAAAAATTGGGGAAAGAAACAAGAGTGACACAAGAAGATCATGAAAAGACAGTCAGTAGCTTGATTAAAAAAGGTACAAAAAATACTGAAGAAACTAACACTTAAAAACAGAATAGGCCAATTGGTAAAAGAAGCACAAAAATCCATGGGAGAGAGGAACTTTTTAAACAAGCAGAATTGCACAAATGTAAAAAGAAATACAAAAATTAAATGATAAAAGAGAACTCTAAAAAGTAGAATTGGACAAGTAGAAACTGGGGTACAAAAGCTTACACATGAAAAACATGGCTTAAAAATTAGAACTGGGCAAGTGGAAGCTAATGACTCCACGAGACACCAAGAAGCAATCATACAATGTCAGAAGAAAAAAAAGAATGGAATAAAAAGTAAATTATCTAATTGGAAAAACTGACTTGGAAAAGAAATCTAGGAGAGATAATTAAATAATTATTGAACTACCTGAAAGCCATGATCATGAAAGACCTTTAGACATCATCTTTCAAGAAATTATTAAGGGGGCATCTGGGTAGCTCAGTGGATTGAGAACCAGGCCTAGAGACTGGAGGTCCTAGATTCAAATCTGGCCTCAGACACTTCCCAGCTGCATGACCCTGGGCAAGTCATTTGACCCCCATTGCCTACCTTTACCACTCTTCTGCCTTGGAGTCAATACACAGTATTGACTCCAAGACAGAAGGTAAGGGCTTAAAAAAAAGAAATTATTAAGAAAAACTGCCCTAATGTGCTAGAACCAAAGGATTCAATAAAAATGGGAAGAATCCAACAATAACCACCTGAAAGAGATCCCAAAAGGTTAACTCCCAGGAATATCATAGCCAAATTCCAGAACTCTCAGGTCAAGGAGAAAATATTGCAAGCAGCCAAAAAGAAACAATTCAAACTTACTAGAACCATGGTCAGAATAACACAAGATTTAGCAGCTTCTACATTAAAGGGTTTTGATATAATATTCCAGATGACAAAGGAGCTAGGATTTCAACCAAGAATCACTAACCCAGCAAAACTGAGCATAATTCTTCAGGGAGAGAAAATGGATAATCAGTGAAATAAAGGACTTTTAAACACTCCTGAAGAAAAGACCAGAGCAGAATGGAAAATCTGACTCTCAAATATACAACTAAAGAGAAACCTAAAAAGAGAAAGAGGAAAGAGAAGTCAAAGGACAGTCAATAGAGTTAAAATATTTATATCTCTACATGATATGAATCTTTTAATTTCTCAGAACTTTACAATTATTAGGGCAGTTAGAAGGAGTATACATAGAAACAGGAAAAGGATGTGAGTTGAAAATGATGGGATGATATAAAAAATTAAGAGATGAGAAAGGAATGAATTAGAAGGAGAATGAAAGAAAAACAGAATGGAGTAAATTATTGCACATAAAAGAGGAATGAAAGAGCTTTTAACATGGAGGGGAAGATGGGAAGGAGAGGAGGGGATCACAAGATCCTTACTTTCATCAAAATTGGTTTAATGAGGGAAGAATATCTACCTTACCTTACACGAAAGTAGAAGGGGAAGGGGATAAGAGAAGGAGCTGGAGTTGATAAAAAAAAAAGACAGCAAATTGGGAGAGATGGTGGTCAGAAAATAAACAAGGGGAAATAGGATGGAGAGTAATGCATAGTAATCATAATAGTGAAAAAAAAATTTTATAAATCTCTAATAATAGCCTCATTTCTCAAGAACATAGAGAAATGAGTTGAATGTTGTATTCTTATACAAGTCATTCCCCAACTGACGAATGGTCAAAGGATATGACCAGGCTGTTCTAAAACAAATAAAAGTTCTCTATAGTCATAAAAAATTGCTCTAAATCACTATTAGAGAAATTAAAATAAAACAACTCTGATGTACCATCCTATACCCATCAGATTGGCTATTCTTTTTTTTAACCCTTAACTTATGTGTATTGGCTCCCTAGTGGAAGAGTGGTAAGGGTGGGCAATGGGGCCAAGTGACTTGCCCAGTGTCACACAGCTGGAAAGTGTCTAAGGCCAGACTTGAACCTAGGACCTCCCATCTCTAGACCTGGCTCTCAATTCACAGAGCTACCCAGCTGCCCACAGCAGATTGGTTATTCTGAAAGAAAAGGAAAATTACAAAACTTAAAGAGGATGTAGAAAAACTGAGATATTAATGCACTCTTGAGAGAATTGTGAAATGATCCAATCATTCTGGAGAGCAAGTTGTACCTATGCCCAAAGAGCTATAAGACAATACAAATCCTTTGACCCCAAAATGACATTACCAGGTTTATGTATCAAAGACATTTTTAAAGCTGGGAAGGGCTTATCTGTATTAAAATATTTAGAGCAGCTTTGGGGAGGGGCAAAAAATTGGAAAGTGAGGAAATACCCATCAATTGGATAATGGCTGAAGAAGTTATAGGATATGATTATAATAGAATATTATTTTGTTATAAGATATAAGAACAAGAGGAGCTCAGAAAAATGTAGAAAGACTTATATGAATAGAAGCAGAATGAAATAAGCAGAACCAGAAGAACACTGTACACAGCAATAGGAAAACTGTACATTGAGTTACTCTGAATAACTTAGCTGTTCTCAGCAATAACAATGATCAAAAACAATCCAAAGGAATTATGATTTTTTTTAAAAAAGTCTCCTACTTCTAGAGAAAGAACTGATGGAATCCGAATCCAGAAGAAAGCAAACTTTTTTCACATTATTTATTTTTTTGTTGTTTGTATTTCCTTCCACAAAAGGATTAATATAGAAAAAATGTTTTATATGATTACACATTTAAAGTAATATGATACTGCTTACCAGCTGATTTTTGGGCTGGAGAGAGAAGGCAGGTATAAAATTTGAGGCTCAAAATCCTTTGAAAAATGTTAGAAACTGTTTTTACATATTATTAGAGGGAAATAAAATTAAAAGGACAAGAATAATACAGAAAATTGGGAAAAGAAATAAGAACTTTATAAGAAAATTATGAAAAGAGAATAAACAATTTGGTAGATGAGGAACAAAAATATTGAAGAAAATAACTTCTTAAAATAATAATTTGCTAAATAGTAAAAGAGTTACAAACCTCAATTGTCAAATAGAATCTAATGACTCAATGAGACTTTAAGAAATAATAGAATGAAAATAATCAAGAAATACAGAATAAGTTGGGAAATAGCTCATAGTGTAAAAAATCAACCTGGAAAATAGATTGAAGAGAGAGAATTTAAGCATTATTAGAGTACCTAAAAGTCATGATAAAAAAAAAAAGCCTGAACATAATATTTCAAGAAATTATAAAGGGAAACTTCCCTGACATCTTAACCAAAAGACAAAGTATAAATAAATGTATCAGGAATAGAATCATCCATTTCCAGAGCTCCAAGATAAAGGAAAAAATACTGAATGAAGTCAGAAAGAAATCATTCAAATACTGTGGAACCATAGTCAACATTACACAAGATTAAGCAACTACCATGGCAAAAGAGCAAAGAGCTTAAAACAGGATACTGGGGAAGACAAAGGATCTGGGTTTACAAGAAAGAATAACCTACCAAAGAAAACTGAATATAATTCTACAGAGTTAAAAAACGAATACGTAAGGAAATAGAGAAATTTCAAGAATTCCTGATGAAAATAGAAGCACCAAATAGAAAATCTGACAGTCAAAAATAAAACTCAAGAAAAACCATAAAAAGGTAAATATGAATAAGAAATCACAAGTGGTTAATAAAGTTAGTTTACCTTCCCATAAGGATTTATGGATTAGAAACCAGAATCTAATTAGAAATACATGTTAAATAGAAAAATACATGAAGCATTAAAATAAGAAGTTGGGGCTTACTTAATCTATTGTTTCAGCTGAAGTAAAAGAATCAGGGATAGCAATCATGATCTGAGACAAAACAGAGTAAAAATTGTCCTAATTAAAAGAGGAAATCATAGAAATTACATTTTCCTAAAAGATAACAGAAAATGAAGTAATATCAATACCGAACATACATGTATCAAATGTCATAACAACCAAATTCTTGAAGGAAAAGTTAAGAGTTATAGGAGAAATAGCCAGTGTAGGAAAATCTTGGCACAGAGAGGAGATTTTTGGAATGTTGTAAGACTAGCAGGGCAAGAGTAACAGTTGCAAGGAGCAAGAGAGGCTTGTGGGAAATAGAACAGGAGGAGGGACTTCGTCTCTGGACTCAGTGTGAGACAAAGACTTTTACCTCACCTCAGGATTCAGATTTTGGATACTTTAGGTTTTCCCAATCTTGCCCTTGGTGCCTGAAGATCTGAAAGTGTTTCTGCTTTCTTCAAAAACAATTAATAGACTGACTAGACATCCACAGCAGCTTGAGGAGTTTTTGACCCAGAAGGCTTGCTGAGACAACCTGAAGACCCTTGCCCTACCTGTGCCTTCCAAAGAGAGACACTTGCAACCTGTCTGTAGATTGAGATTAGCTGACAGATTAGTGGAAGGAAGAAGAATGTTTGAAGCCACAGACTTTGGCTTGGCTAAGGCAAAGAGATTCCAAACTGCCTGTGTTTATATATAGGGCTTCCTGATTCCATTATCCTAACCCTTCCTTGAACCTTGTTAATAAACCACCCCTTTTGGAGATATGCAGTCAGATAAGATATTCCTTTGGAGGATATTAGAAAAGGTGAAAGAGGGAATTAGGGGAGGCTGCTCTAATTAAGCTTTGGTTACGTTAAACACAAAGCTGACCATCATTATAGTCTTTCCCTGACAGGGCTATGTTCAGAAAGAGTTTCTGGGGGTCCAGGAGTTTCACTAAGTCCTGGAAACCCGTCTATATCACACCCCATAGAAGTCCTTCATATGAATACTGGTTCCTATCCATCCCTGTTCTCAATATCATCACAGGGATAAACCTCTTGAAACCTCTGGTTGAGGAGGAGGGTGAACTCAACTAGACATAAACACACCCATTCCTATCACCCATACAAACCTTTGAGGCTCTCCCTCAATCATTCTTACATCAATAAAATTATACTAGTTGGAGACCTCAATTTATCCTTCTCATACCCGGATAGATTTGTTCATAACACAAACAAGAAAGAAGGTAAGGAGATGAATACAATTTTAGAAAAGTTATATATGATAGACTTCTCTTTTTTTTAAACTCTTACCTTCTGCCTAAGGGATAGGCAATGGGGGTTAAGGGACTTGCCCAAGGTCACACTGCTAGGAAATGTTTGAGGCTGGATTCAAACCTAGGACCTCCCATTTCTAGGCCTGGCTTTCAATTCTTTGAGCTACCCATCTGCCCCCAACACAATAGACTTCTGAAGAATACTGAATGGTAATAGAAAGCTATCGACCTATTTCTCAGCTGTGCTTCGTACTAGAAAATAAGAAATATTAAGTGCATTACTTTTGAACCATAATACAATAATAATTAAATTCAACAAAGGGCCTTTAAAACATGGATTAAAAACTAATTGACAAGACATAACTAGATGGTTCAGTGAATAGAGAGTCAATTCTGGAGATGTGAGGTCCTGGGTTTAGACTGACCTTAGACACTTCCTAGCTGTGTGACCCTAGGCAAATTACTTGACCCCAATTGCCTAGTTTTCACTTCTCTTCTGCCTTTGTACTGATACATAGTGTTCTAAGACAGAAGGTAGAGGTTAAAAGGAAAGAAAGAAAAAACTAATTGGAAGACAAATAATTTAATCCTCAAGAATAAGTAGGTCAAAGAACAAATCACAGAAACAAAAAAATTCACTATAATGTCAATAATAAGACAACATACTAAAATTTTTGGGATTCAGACAAAGCAGTACTTTATGGAAATTTTATTTCTCTAATCCCATATCAATAAAAGAGGCAAAATCAATGAATTGGGCATGTAACTAAAAACAAAACAAAACAAAAAGAAATTTTAAATCCCCATATCAAAATAGAAATCCTGAAAGTCAAAAGTGGTATTGATAAAGATATAAGTAAAAAAAAACACTGAATTAATAAATAAAAAGAAGAGCCAATTTTATGTAAACTAATAAAATAGATAAATCATTAGCTAATTTAATGTTTATTAAAGGAAGAATACCAAATTACTAGTATCAAAAATAAAAAGAATGGATACACTGCCAATGAAGTTTATATTTAAAACAATATTAGGGCAGACATCCAGGTTAAGATGGCAACAGAGTAAAGAGCAGCTGCTTAACCTCTCCTAACCCACACATATAGGACTCAAAAAGACATAAAAACAAATCCAGATGAACGAAGGGACCCCACAATAGGGCGCACCTTTGAAGACACTTGGGATCCAGGCATTTCCATACTATAAGGGCATGAAACAGCTCTCACTGAAACACTAGCTGAGCAACCCCCTGCCCCCCAACCCACCTACACTGCCAAAGCCAGTGCACAAGAGCTAGAAGGAGCTTGGCTGTCCTTGGCAGAAACCTTGGATCACCAGGACTTGCCCCTGAAAGCAGCAAGACTTAAGACCCCAAGAGGCTAAAGAACTCACAGACTTTGAACACAGACCTTGAGCGCAGGGACGGGCAAAGGCTCAGACACAGGCTTGTACTCTGATCCTGAGTGCAGGCTTGGACATTGAGTGAGGACCCAGTGCAGAGGGGTGCACAACTGTAGAAGCAGCACCCTGAGACTGTTAAAGGAGCTTTGGTCAGGGAACAAGCAAGGGGACCACTAGGAGGCTTGACCTTGAGAACAACTAGACCAGAAACCTCAGGAGCCTAAAGAGCGCAGACAGACCCCAGGCGTGAAGATAAAGCTGGGAGGGTGCTGGGCTAAAAATGGCAAGCCAGACTCAGGAACCCCAAAAGAGAAAGATCAACAAGAAGAAATCTTTAATACTCAACAACTTTAAACAGAGAAAATCCAGACAACAGAGCAAAAAGCAGAGGAAAACAAACAAATAATCATATGCAAACCTTCCCAAAATAATGAAAACTGGTCACAAACTCTTGAAGAGTTCAAATCTGAGAAGACAAGAAAGTTGGACGAGATTTGGCAAGAGAAGTGCAAAATGGCTCAAAAGGAAGTTAACAGGTTAGAAGACAGAAACTCTCAATTGGAGAAAGATGCCCCAAAATCAAATGAAACGGTAAGCAAATTGGAAACCAAAATCAGGCAAGAAAACAACAGTTTAAAAGGCAGAGTTTCACAATTGGAAAGTAAGGCAAGTAAATTGAAGGCCAAAAATGACCAGATTGAGAAGGAAAACAAGTCTCTAAAGGTTAGAATTGAGTAATTAGAAGTTAATGATCTCTCAAGACAACAAGAACAAATAAACAAAGCCAAAAGACTGATAAAATAGAAGGAAACATGAAATATCTCAATGAGAAATTGACAGATCAAGAAAACAGGTCTAGAAGAGACAATTTGAGAATCATTGGTCTTCCTAAAAAAGCAGAAATTAATAGAAATTTGGACTCCATACTAAAATAAATTATTCAGCAAAACTACCCTGAAGTTCTACAACAAGAAGGCAATATAGACATAGAAAGGATCCATAGATCACCCTCTACACTAGACCCTGAAAAGTCAACCCCCAAGAATATACTAGCCAAATTCAAGGCTTCCAAGTAAAAGAAAAAATTTTACAATAAGCCAGAAAGAGGCAATTCAGATATCAAGGAGCACCAATCAGGATCACACAGGATCTGGCAGCCTCCACACTAAAAGACCACAAGGCTTGGAATATGATATTCAGAAAGGTAAGAGAACTGGGTCTACAACAAAGGATCACCTACCCATCAAAACTGACAATATACTTCCAGGGAAAAGTATAGGCATTCAAGGAGATAGAAGATTTCCAAGTATTAAGACAGAAAAGACCAGGACTAAATGGAAAGTTCTATATCCAACAACAAAAATCAAGAGAAACATGAAAAGGTAAATAAGAAACAGAGGGGAAAGAAAGAAAACTCTTAGTTTTTAAATTTTCCTCTTTAAGAGCTTCAATAAGATCTAATTATTTGTATTCCTATGTGTAGAAATGATATGTGTAATTCTCTGTAGTTAACTCTAATCATTATTATAGTATTCACTATTATAGTTATTAGAAGAATTAATCATAGGGAGAGGTTGGAGTACTAAATGGTCTAAGATGATACAGAGAGTGGAAAAGAGGGGGATGAATAGTAGAGGACACCAAGAGAAACTTGAATGAACAAGAAAAATAGGATATTCTATTACATACAAAGAGGGCATGAGAAGGGGAGGGGATGAATACTATTATAAGAAGGAGAGGAAAAGAGCATTAAGAGGTAATATTTTAACCTTACTCTCAGTGGAATTAACCCTGAGAGGGAAGAGTAGCTATATCCATTGGGATATAGAAATCTATCTAACCCTACTGAGAAAGTCAGAAGGGATAAACCAAGGGGAAAAGGGGAGTGGGGAGGTCAACAAAAGGAGTGGAGAAGAAGGGGGAGGGAATTCATTAGGCCTTAAAAATAAAAAAGAGGGGAATAATAAGGGAGGGGGTAAAAAGAGAAGTAAATCAAGGAAGGGGACAAGGGTTACTGGCAAAAAGCAAACGGCTGGTTTAAAAGGAAATAGTGTAAGAAGGAGTAGAACTAGGAGAGGATACCAAAATGTTGAGGAATACACAACTGATAATTATAACTGTGAATTTGAATGGAATGAACTCGCCCATAAAACATAAGCAAATAGCAGAGTGGATTAGAAACCAAAATCCTACCATATGTTGTCTACAAGAAACACATATGAGGAGGGTAGACACACACAAGTTCAAGGTTAAGGGTATGAGCAAAATCTTTTGGGTGTCAAATGAAAAAAAGAAGGCAGGAGTGGCTGTTATAATCTCTGACAAAGCCAAAGTAAAAATAGATATGATTAAAAAAGACAGGGAAGGTCATTACATCCTGATAAAAGGCAGTATAGACAATGAGGAAACAACAGTGTTCAATATGTATGTACCAAATGGCACAGCATACAAATTCGTAAAGGAGAAACTGGCAGAGCTCAAGAAGGAAACAGATAGTAAAAGCATACTAGTGGGAGATCTAAATATTCCTCTTTCAGAGCTAGATAAATCAAACCAAAAAATAAATAAGAAAGAGATAAGAGAGGTGAATGAAATCCTAGAAAAGTTAGATTTAATAGATATGTGGAGAAAAATAAATAGGGACAAAAAGGAACACACCTTCTTTTCAGCTGCACATGGTACATTCACAAAGATTGACCATGTAATAGGGCATAGAAACATTGCAGACAAATGCAAAAGAGCAGAAATAATAAATGTAACGTTCTCAGATCATAATGCAATAAAAATAATATTAAGTAAGGGCACCTGGACAGGTAAATAAAAAACTAATTGGAAATTAAATAATATGATTCTCCAAAACCAGCTAGTCAAAGAAGAACTCATAAAAACAATCAACAATTTCATTGATGAGAATGACAATGATGAGACATCCTACCAAACTCTGTGGGATGCAGCCAAAGCAGTACTCAGGGGGAAATTTGTATCCTTGAGTGTATATATTAACAAATTAGGGAGGGCAGATATTAATGAATTGGGCATACAACTTAAAAAACTTGAAAGCAAGCAAATTAAAAATCCCCAGATGAAAACTAAATTAGAAATACTAAAAATCAAGGGAGAAATTAATAAAATTGAAAGTAAAAGAACTATTGAATTAATAAATAAGACTAGAAACTGGTATTTTGAAACAGATAAAATAGACAAAGTACTGGTCAATCTAATAAAAAAAAAGAAAAGAAGAAAAACAAATTGACAGTATCAAAGATAAAAAGGGAGACCACACCTCTAATGACGAGGAAATTAAGGCAATCATTAAAAACTCTTTTGCCCAATTACATGGCAATAAAAATAGCAATCTAGGTTATATGGATGAATATTTACAAAAATATAAATTGCCTAGATTAACAGCAGAAGAAATAGAATACCTAAATAATCCCATATCAGAAAAAGAAATTGAACAAGCCATCAAAGAACTCCCTAAGAAAAAATCGCCAGGGCCTGATGGATTCACAAGTGAATTCTATCAAACATACAAATAACAATTAATCCCAATACTATACACATTATTTGATATAATAAGCAAAGAAGGAATCCTACCAAATTTCTTTTATGACACAAATATGGTACTGATTCCAAAGCCACGCAGATCAAAAACAGACCCATTTCCCTAATGAACATAGATGCAAAAATCTTAAATAGAATATTAGCAAAGAGACTCCAGAAAGTGATCAGGAGGATTAACCACCATGATCAGGTGGGATGGAATGCAAGGATGGTTCAACATTAGGAAAACCATCCATATAATTGACCATATCAACAATCTAAGAAACAAAAACCACATGATTATCTCAATAGATGCTGAAAAAGCCTTTGACAAAATATAACATCCATTCCTATTGAAAACAGTGGAAAATATAGAAATAGAAGGTCCTTTCCTAAAAATAATAAACAGTATATACCTAAAACCATAAACAAGCATCATATGCAATGGGTATAAATTAGAAGCCTTCCCAATAAGATCAGGAGTAAAACAAGAATGTCCATTATCACCTCTATTATTTAACATTGCACTAGAAACACTAGCAGTAGCATTTGGAGAAGAAAAAGAAATTGAAGGTATCAAAATAGGCAAGGAGGAGACTAAGCTATCACTCTTTGCAGATGATATGATGGTCTACTTAAAAAATCCTAGAGAATCAACTAAGAAGCTGCTAGAAATAATCAACAACTTTAGCAAAGTTGCAGGATACAAAATAAATGCACATAAGTCATCAGCATTTCTATGCATTTCCAATACATTAGAGCAGCAAGAAGTAGAAAGAGAAACGCCATTTAAAATCACCCTAAACAATATAAAATACTTAGGAATTTATCTACCAAAACAAACACAGGAATTATATGAAAACAACTACAAAACACTTTCCAAACAATTAAAACTAGACCTAACAATTGAAAAACATTGATTGCTCATGGGTAGGACAAGCTAACATAATCAAAATGACCATTTTACCCAAAGTAATTTACCTATTTAGCGCCATACCTATCAAACTACCAAAAATCTTTTGTACTGAATTAGAAAAAAAACTATAACAAAGTTCATTTGGAATAACAAAAGATCAAGAATATCAAGGGAAATAATGAAAAAATTTGAAGGAAAGTGGCCTAGCAGTACCAGATATTAAGCTATACTATAAAGCAGCAGTCATTAAAACGGTATGGTACCGGATAAGAGACAGAAGGGAGGATCAGTGGAATAGACTTGGGGTAAGTGACATCAGCAAGACAGTGTATGATAAACTCAAACAGCCCAACTTTTGGGACAAAAACCCACTATCTGACAAAAACTGCTGGGAAATTAGGAAAACAATATGGGAGAGATTAGGTTTAGATCAACATCTCACATCCTACTCCAAGATAAATTCAGAATGGGTAAATGACTTGAATATAAAGAGGGAAACTATAAAAAAATTAAGTGAACACAGAATAGTATACCTGTCAGATCTCTGGGAAAGGAAAGATTTTAAAAATAAGCAACAGTTAGAGAAAATTACAAAACACAAAATAAATGATTTTGATTATATTAAATTAAAAAGCTTTTGTGCAACCAAAATCAGAAGGGAAACAACAAATTGGGAAAAAAATCTTTATAACAAAAACTCTGACAGGGGTCTAATTACTCAAATATACAAGGAGTTAAATCAATTGTATGAAAAATCAAGCCATTCCCCAATTGATAAATGGGCAAGGGACATGAATAGGCAATTTTCAGATAAAGAAATCAAAAGTATTAATAAGCACATGAGAAAGTTTTCTAAATCTCTAATAATTAGAGAAATGGAAATCAAAAAACCTCTGAGGTATCACCTCACACCTAGCAGATTGGCTAAAATGAGAGAAGGGGAGAACAATGAATGTTGGAGGGGATGTGACAAAATTGGGACATTAATGCATTGCTGGTGGAGTTGTGAACTGATCCAACCATTCTGGCTGGCAATTTGGAACTCTGCTCAAAGGGCTATAAAAGAATGCCTGCCCTCTGATCCAGCCATATCATTGTTGGGTTTGTACCCCCAAAGAGATGACAGATAAAGAGACTTGTACGAAAATATTTATAGCCTCACTTTTTGTGGTGGCAAAAAACTGGAAAAGGAGAGTATGCCCTTCAATTGGGGAATGGCTTAGCAAATTGTGGTATATGCTGGTGATGGAATACTATTGCACTCAAAGGAATAATAAACTGGAGGAATTCCATGTGAACTGGAAAGACCTCCAGGAACTGATGCAGAGTGAAAAGAGCAGAGCCAGGAGAACATTGTGCACAGAAACCAATACTCTATGGTAAAATAGAATGTAATGGACTTCTGTACTAGCAGCAATGCAATGACCCAGGACAATTCTGAGGGATTTATGGAAAAGAATGCTACCCAAATTCAGAGCAAGAACTGCAGGAGTAGATACACAGAAGAAAAGCAACTCCTGGAACACATGGGTTGACGCAGACATGATTGGGGATGTAGACTCAAAACTACCACACCAATGCAACTATCAACAATTTGGAAATAGGTCTTGATCAATGACATATATTAAAACCAGTGGAAATGCACATTGGCTAAGGGTGGGGGATGTAGGGGGGTGAAGGGGAAAGTAAGAGCACAAATCATGTAACCATGTTAACTTTTCTGAAAAAATAAAAATTATTAAATGAAAAAAAATTTAAAAAACAATAAAATAAAGCAATATTAGGAATTATTTTGCCCAACTTTTTTTCCCAATTAGATCAATAATGTAAATTAAATGGTTGAATATTTGCAAAAATATAAATTATCCAGATTAACAGAAGATGAAAGAAGATACTTAAATGAACTTATCTTAGAAAAAGAAATTGAAAAAGCCATAAATTAACTCTCTAAGAATACAAATGCAGGACCAGATGGATTTACATGTGAATTCTACTAAACATCTAAAGAGCTGATTAATTGAATACTATACAAGCTGTTAAAAACAAAACAAAACAAAACAAAAAAAAGGTCCTATCAAATTCTTTCCTAACAAAAATATGGTTTTAAAGCCTAAGCCAAAGAAAGGAAAAATAGAAAAAAAAAACATAAATTAATCTTCCTAATGAATATTACTGCAAAAAATTTAATATAAGCAAGATTGTAGCAATTTATCGCAAAGATCGTATACCATTATAATGCTGGAATAATAATAAGAATGCAAAACTGATTTAGTATTAAGAAAACTATAAACATACATAGAGACTAAAATCATACACCTTCTACCAAGATAAATTCAAATGAGCATATTATTTAGAAATGAATAGTATCATAATTAGCAAATTAGAGAAGTAAGATAAAAATAACTATCAGATATTAGGATAGAGGAACAGTTTATGACCAAACAAAAAACAGAAAAGTTCATGGGAGTTAAAACATATCATTTCAATTACATAAAAGGAAAAGCTTTTGCGCAAATAATGCATTTAAGGTAAAATTAAAAGAAAAACAGGAAATGTTATAATCTTTGCAGCAAATTTCTTTGATAAAAGTCTTATTTCCCACCATCTCAAGCCAATCCTCAATTGATAAATGGTCAAAAAATATTAATAGGCAGTTTTCAGAGGAGGAAATTAAAGGTATTTAATCATATGAAAATTCACTTTATCACTAATAATTAAAGAAATATAAATTAAAACAACCCTAAGTTACCACCTTAAACATTGGCTAACATAACAGGAAAGTAAAATGACAAATACTGGAAGGTATATGGAAAAATAGGTACATTAATGCAGTAATGATGAAGCTGTAAACTAATCTAAGCATACTGGGGAACAATTTGAAATAATGCCCAAAGGGCTATAAAACTCTGCATACTCTTTGACTTAGCAACACTACTACTACCTGTATACTCCCAAAAAGATCAAAGAAAATGGCCCAAATGTAGTAAAATATTTATAGCAGTTCTTCTTGTGGTGGCCAAGAGTTAGAGAATATGGGGATGCTCAGCAATTTGGGATTGACTGAACAAGTTACAGTATTTAAATGTTATAGAATACTTTTGTTCTATGAGGAATGACAAAGAGACACAATAAAATGAATCAGGACAATTCTGAAAGATTTATGACAAAGAATGCTCTCTACCTCCTGAGAAAAAACTGTTGGAGTAGGATGCAGATCAAGGCATACTATTTTATTTAGTTTATGTTTTTATTTGGGGTTTTTTATGAGCATTCTCTTACAAAAATGATCAATAATTTTTCATGATAATACATGTAAAATGCAGAACAAATTACTTAAAATCTCCAGAAAAGGGAAGGAAGGGAGGAAGGGAGGTAGACACTTTGAATCTTATAATTTAAGAAAATGTATATTGAAAACTGTTACTACATGTAATCGGAAAATTTTTTAAAATGATGAATAGGATGGTTTCAGAAAATCTGGAAAGACTCATATAAACTGATACAAACTGAAATGAGAAGTACCATAAGAACAATGTACGCAGTAATAGCAATATTGTAAAGATATTCAACTATGGAAGGACTTAGTAACTTTGATTAATATATATTGAGGCATCAAAATTCCAAAGTGCTCAAAGGCTCAGGGTAAAAAGTATTATCTACCTTCAGAGAAGACTCAGAGAAGTTGAAATATATTTATTTCTCATTCTCTAGTTTTTTAACTTCTTTGTATTACAACATGGCTAATGTATAAGTATGTTTTTTACTACTTAATATGTATAAAGGGCATCATATCTTTTGCCTTCTCAATGGATAAGGTTAGGGTTAGATGGAGAGAATCTGAAAATGAAAATTTTTAATTTAAAAATTAAAGAAAAAAGAAACTATAATCCTTTTAAAAAGCTCAGGATTGCTTTAGTTTTATTTTATTTTTAACTGCACATTATACTGCTTGCTCATAATGAGCTTTCTCATTAGATTAGAGATTAGAACCCCCAGATCTTTTTCTCACAAAGTGATGCCTCCATCACATTCTTAAAAAATGTTTTAATCTAAGTGTAAAGCTTTACATTTCTCCTTCCTGCACTTCATCTTGTTCAATTTAGCTGAATGAGGAAAAGTATATGAGAATGACAAATGACAAGTGAAATCCTGATTGAGCATAAAGACTGAAAATTATTATTATTATGTTATCCATTGAAATTAACTTAAATATAAATAAATCACTAAGAAAGTTTAATTGTGTTTTAGATCTACAATTTCTACCTCATTATCAAATATTATACATAAAATATAAAAAAAATTAAGTTTAAGAGCTTTTACTAGGTATCATTTGGTTTCAAAATGGCATACCGAGCCACAAATCAAAATTGTCATGATACTCTTAAATACCATCCAGAGTTTGCAAGAAATCAATCAAATCCTTTAAAAGTTATTATGGGGCATAGAAACAAATGTGAAATATCAAGCAGGCCAAAGTGAAACAGACACCATAACCCTCACTGGGACAATAGCCCCAGGCATACTTTGCAGATGTTCATGTTTCACCTTCTATAACATCAGTTTCTAAAAGTTAGTATCTACCTCTCTGAGCATCCCTTGTTTCCTGTAGTTACACATTATGAATCTAACATTCATGAATTTATCTAAACTCTCAATAAATTTAACATATTCACTTTGCTTCCTAGAAGTTTGGGAGACTGAGAAGTGCCACTTAATTAAAAGTTATTTCATGTCATGTCACTTATTGTTTTCCTATATCTCCCCTTAAGATCCAAAAGTAAATTTATGAGGCCAGAGAGCAACTAACTCTCTGAGCCCCAATAATCAATCTGGCAGCCTCTTATCCTGCATAGACAGAGCTTCCTGAATTCTTTATTAAAATGTGTAGGACAAGGCTTCTACTTTGTACTTCAGAATTCCCAGAAGTATATTGGCTAAAAATTATGATACAAAGTATTCTTTTAAATACATTTATATCTTTATTTTTTATAATACTTTTTTGTCTATCATTTAGAAGGATATAGTTAAGTTGCTGTTTCTTACTGGAAAGCTCTTACATTTAATTATGAACCTGGGCAAGACATTTAAATCTTCTGCATCTCAGTGTCCTCATTTGTTAAATAGGAAGAGAAAGTAATATCATTTTCACTAACTATTGTATAAGGTTGTGGTAAAGAAAGTGCTGTACAAATGCAAAAGATGTTATATATTATTAATATTATCTCATTTGTTCAATTAGAAGGCATTATGAAGTAGATGGTTGTTGACAAAATATATAAAGAATAAGTCAGTCAGTCAGGATACTGAAGGACTTTAAGTTCATTCTACATGAGACTTGAGTCAAGGAATTGGAGGATTTCAGCTTAGAGAAAGGAAGAATCGAGGAGTTGGTATGTGATGACTATATTGAAGAATTTTAAGGGCTAACATGTGTACAAGGAACTAAATTTGTTCTGTAAAACTTACTAGAGCAGGATCAAGAGTAATGATAAAATTTGCAAAGACAAATTTAGGCTCCTAAATCGAAAATATTGCTAACACTTTGAGTTGTCAAAAGTCATAAGAACTACTTCAAGAGGTGATTTTTTATTACCTCCTTGGAGTTCTTCAAGTAAAGGTTGAAGGGCCACTAGACTAATGCATTGAAGCAAGATTTCTTTTCCAGGTGTGGGTGAGAGGAGATGACTTCTGAAATCTCTTTCAACTCTGAAATAATTTGATTTTGACTCCTCATTTGTGGTGTTTTCAAGTCTTTTGTACTCATTTTGTGAGAAAAAGGGAAATGAGATAATTGACAGGAAGAAAAAAAAGAAGCTGGGGAAAGGAAGAAGGAAAAAGGTAAAAAAGAAGTCAGAGGGGGAGAAGGGAGGGGGAAGAAAAGAAACCAAAACTTGTTTATTTGAATTTGAAGGCAAGGAACTCAAACCTCTTATTTGCAGAGTGCAGAGCATTTGCCAGGACAACTTTTGATCTCTCTATCCCACTTGTCAGTAAGTACTAAGTTCCAACTATTGCCTGGAACTATTTTCATCATTTCTTTTCTTTAGAAGAAAAAAATAGTCTTTCTCTTTTTCAGTCCTACCAGAGGAAATTTTACATGTTTTCTTTTAATTCTAGTTCTCGAATAAGATGGAGGGGTATGTAGGATCTCTTTGTTATCCCACACACTTTTGTTCATTTTTAAAAGTCATCAGTCCTTCACAGTAACTCTAACTGGATTTCTATGTCTCAGTTTCCTGTTATGTCACAGTAAATGATTATCCTGTTCCTTCATCCATCCACTTTATCAGCCAAAATAGGAAGTCAAGTGTATTGTTTTAAAAGCCACCTATTAATCAATTATATTGCATGGGCTTTGCTAAACATGGCACTTGCATGGAAGCAGGAAATTTAAGTTTTATAATTGCTCTTATAAAATTCTCTGCTTATCTTTTAGTTTAATTCATATGTTTTGTGAATTTGCAGTAATTTTGTAAGAATTTCTCTATCCTTTCTTTTTTAGCATTTTACAGAAATGTTGGCAATTTTCATTGACTTATTTTACATCTTGCTACTTTAATGAAGCTTAAATGTAGTGGATAACTTATTCATTGACTCTCTAGTGATTACTAAGTAAACCATCATATTATTTGCAAATAGGAATAATTTTGTGTCCTCTTTGCTAGAATAAAAATTATTTTTATTAACTAGAAAATAATCAACAAGCTTAAATGATTCCAAGTACAATGGAAAGAAAATAGGGATTGTGTATGAAAATGCAAATCTACTTCATGCAGATTATTCTTTTTCATGTAGTTTAAGTTCAGTGTGTTAACAACAAATTTTTTCTTATTGTCTGTGCAGACCCTTTTCCTGGTCTATTCTGTGCAGTTTTTGCATGTTTCACTTAGGATCCTTTCATTTTTCCTCTTCCTTTCTCTTTTGTATAACTATTGCTATCATCTTACTATTCTCCAACTCTTTCTTCTCTCCCATAAAAGCCCTTCCTTATAAGAAAGTATAGCATGGGCAGCTAGGTGGCCCAGTAGATAGAAATCCAGGCCTGGAAAAGGGAGTCCCTGGGTTCAAATCTAGCCTCAGCTATTTCCTAGGTATGTGGCCCTGGGCAAGTCACATAATCACAATTACCCAACCCTTACCATTTTTCTGTCTTGCAACTGCTACTTAGTGTCAATTCAATGACAAAATGTAAAAGTTTAAAAAAGGAAAAAGAAAAAAAAGTTCTAGCCAAGCAAAAATATTTACATTGTAAGGACAGGGAATGTTTCTCTCATTTTGTAGCTACAATTTCATTTTATAATCAAAATTGTCCATTTTATCTTCTATGCTTTGGTCAAGAATGCTTTCCCTTTCCAATCTAGATAATTTTGAACCTTGTACTATAAGATATGAAATATTGATTTAAGAATATTTTTTCAGACTACTTTCCAATTTTTCCAAGTTTTCAAGGAATATTAAGTTCTTCCTACAATTTTTTTAAATTTGGCTTTATTGAACACTGTATTGCTGTGTTATTTGCTTATGGATATTGTATGCCAAATGTATTTTGTGTTTGAGTTTTTTATTTTAAATGGTACCTACTAGTTATCTTAATTATTCTTTTGTAATATAGTTTGCTATCTGGCACTACTAGGTTCCCTTGATTCCCACTTTTAAATTTTTTTCTCTTGGAATTTTTTTATGTTCCTCAAATTTCTCTTCATATTTGCTTATTATTTTTTCTAATTTGATAAAACAATCCTTTCATACATTCATCCAAACAAACCCTCACTCCTTGATTGGCAAGTACCTGAATCTGTAAATTAGTTTAGGAAGTATTACCATTTTTATATTACCATGATCCAAACTAGAATAATTAATTTCTCTCTACTTATGTCTTCTTTATTTCTATAATATTTTATAGTTGTTTTCCTATAATTCCTCTCTGCCTTCAAAAGTGGACTCCCAAATATTTTATACATTCTAGAATATTTCTAAATTAAATTTACTTATTTTTCCTTTTTTTGGTAATATAGAAAAAGCCTGGAGATCTTTGTGGTCTTATTTTATATACTGCTGTTTTATTTGTCACTTAATTTTTTTCAATAAATTGTAGTTGTCTCTAAGATTTTCTAAATAATCAGCCTTTGGCAAAAGTCATTATTTTTTCTTCTTTTACATATGTTCATTCTCTCTATTTTTTCTTATTTCATTGCTTCATCTAATATTTACAGAACTTTATCATTATTGTGGCAACCATAAACATCTTCACTTTACTTCTGATTTTATTTGAAGGTGTTCTAGGATTAGCCTGTTATGGATAAAGCTTCTTGGTTTTAGATTGATAATGTTTGCCATATTAAAAAAATATCCCCCCCCCCTCTGTCCTTCCCCTCTCCTTTTCTTCTGATGCTTTCTAATGTTTTAATAAACAAAGATATTATATATTTTGTGAAAAGCATATCCTGCATCTATTGATGTGATTGTGGGACTTGTAATCCTTTTGTTATTAATATTATTTTTGTAGTTCCTATAATTTTGAATCAGATGTGTAGTCTTGATATGTGTATTGAGTAAAATACTGGACTTAGAAACAGAAAAATGACTTCAAATCTAACCTTAAACACTAGGATTTAAGTTATTGATTTCTTTTGATTAGTATATATCTGAGCAAACTTATGGCCTCTCATTTCTTTTTTTCCTCTTCATTTTTTATTAAATTTTCTTGTTTTTCATTTTTTTGATATTAACAATATAGTTTCCCTTTATTTTTTAAAAGACTGCCTTATGGGGGCAGCTGGGTAGCTCAGTGGATTGAGCGTCAGGCCTAGAGACAGGAGGTCCTAGGTTCAAATCTGACCTCAGACACTTCCCAGCTGTGTGACCCTGGGCAAGTCACTTGACCCCCATTGCCCACCCTTACCACTCTTCGACCTATGTATGAGCCAATACACTGAAGTTAAGGGTTCAGAAAAAAAAGGAAAAAAAAGATTGCTTTATATTTTTACTATTCTCTTGGTTTTTAAATATTCTGTTCTTATTTCTTCAAAGTTATTCTTTTCCCACTTTTGCTTATCTCTTTCATTTTCAGAACTTTATTTTGGATTTTAATTTGGGTTTTTTGAAATGTGGCTTTTCTAGTTGTTTGTTTTTTTAAGTAGCATATCCAATTCATTGGCCCCTTCTTTTTCTCTTTTGTTAGTGAAACTTTCTAGATGATAACTTCTCCCATAAGGACTGCTTCAGCTACATACCAAAAGGTATAATATGATGTTTCATTGTTGACATTTCCTTTAATCAAATTATCTACTGTTTCTATGATATACTCCTTGACCCTCTAACTCCTTAAGATTAAATTACTTGCTTTCTGAGTTTGAATCTTTTCTTTAGATGTCTTTGCTAATTATAACTTTTATTGCATTGTGGTCAGTAAAGCATGTGTTTAATGTTTCTGCCTTTTATCTATTTATGAGGTTTTATTTCTAGCACATGGACATTTTTGGTGCTACGCACAAATAAAAAATACATATTTATTTCTATTTCAATTAATTAATTGCTAGAAGTCTATTATGTTTCATCTTTCTAAAGTTCTCACATTCTTAATTTTCTTTTTTATTAATTTTATTGTTATATTTGCCTTCGTCTCAATTCAAGATCCCAAATATTATAGTTTGGGTTTTGTTTCTCCCTATAATTTTTATAACTCCATTCAAACACAAAGATGTTATTCCATTTGTTATATACAGCAAATATTAATATTACTTCTTTAATTATGGAACCTACAAGCATAATATAATTCCCCAGCTTCTTATCATATATTTACTGTTTCCTTAACTGATATCACTTTTTTTATCCCTACTTTTTTTATAATCCTCTGGAAGCAATTTGAATTTAATTCCATCTCGCCCCATTATTTTAAGTGTGTAACACTATTTACCAACTCTTTTTCTTATAAACAATATTTTGTTGGATTGTGCTTTCTAATCTTTTTCATTACCCCTCTTCTGTTTAATGTGTGAATTCATGTAAATCCTGTTCAATGTTATAATTCTTAGTTTCTCTCTATCATGTCCTTGTATATTTTTCTCTTTAGCTCTCAGCCCCCTCTTTATTATGAAAAAAAGAGAAAGAAAAGGAACATAGAAGCTCTAGTAATATATATGGTCATTTGTTCCTACTATCCCTTTTCTCTCTTCTCTAAGACCAGGTCTCTACTTCTTTCATTTATTTTATTTAGTTGCTCTTTATAGTCAATCTGCCAACGTGTTTTGTTTTGTTGGTGATTATTACCTCCCCAACTCTGTTTTCTTCCTGTGCCCTTGTCTTTTTCTCCTGTTCTCACTTATATCCTTATTGAGTTCAGTATATGTCTACATCAAACTCTTGAGAGGTGTTAACTGAATCCGTAAGTTATTTGGTTTCCTCACACTTTTTTTTTTATATTTTTCTTCTGGAGCATCCTTTTTTATATGAAACAATTTCTCCACATTCTCCTTCATTTTTTTCTCTATCAGATTCTTTTTTCCCTCTTAAAGCCAACAAAAGAATGTAATAACACACACTCTAATATTTGCATTATTTAATGACTTGTGACTCTTGAAGACATTAGGATTATAAGATTTTAAACAACATTTCTCTCCTTTTATTAGAATATAAACACTTCATCATCATTTAGTCCCTTCAAATTGCTGAAATCTATTTACCTTTCTTCTGGCAAAGAAAATAGCAAACCACTCCAATATCTTTGCCAAGAAAACCCAAATGGGGTCATGATGAGTCAGACATGATTGAAAATGACAACAAAAAAAAGTTTGCCCTCCTAGTTTTACCTTTAATATTTGTAATTCAAAGATTTTAGTCATCTCTGCCCTTTCCTTAGTAAGTCTTTAAAATCTTCTAGTGAATTAAAGGAACATTTTACTCTTATAGGATTTTGCTCAGTTTTGCCAAGTTAGCTATTCTTGCCTTCATCTTTTGCCTTTTGCAATATTATATTTCAAGATTTTTTATGATAGTTGCTAAGAAAAAAAAGTTATGAACCTGACTATGCTTCCTTGATATCCTAAATCTTTCATTTTAGTTGCTTACAGTACTTTTTTCCCCACTAACCTCTAGTCTCCAACTTTCGGCTTCTGGGTGTTCTCACTTTGAGTTTTCTTTTAGGAGATCTTTCTCATGTTTTTTCTCCGTTTTCACTTTATATAACTCCTAGCTATATTATATATGGGATGTATTTTTTTTATTTCTTGACACAAGTAATGTTGGTCATATGCTTTTCATGTTTGACCACAGTTTTGTGAAGTCAATGATAATTAAAAGATTTCTCCTTGATCATTGTATTTTTGTCTATATTTTCAAACTACTGATTTGTCTCAAATATTTCAGGTTATCTCACTGTATCATATTATTATTATGTTTATTATTTTTCTCAGTGAATTCACACCTTGGAAAGAGATTTCCAACTTTTATTCTAAGCTCTTCTCCCTTCCACTTTATCCTCCAAAATTCGCTTTCCACTTTTTATTCCTTGCTTTGTTTCTCCCAAACTCTCTTGAAGTCTTTGTGACTAAGCCATTTCTTTAGTAGTGTTATTATTTTCTGTAATTCCTTTTGGATGATCTTTAATCCATGATATTTCTTGTGTTTGGTGTTTTCTTCTGTTTACTCATATTATCACCACCTACTCTTTGATTTCTATTCTGGACAATCCTTTCTGACACTCTTTGATAGTTTTATTAGGTCTTGTTAGCCCTTTCCTTCGCTGTAGTTTAGATTCTTCCACAATTGATGATCTGAATGGGGTGGTTAGTATAGTACCTATCTGTGGGTCACTACATATTTAGGTTTCAACTTGTCTTCTTGTGTTTCTCTTTGCATGATCCACGCTTAGGGGTTCGTTCTCTTCTCTTCTACATAGAATCTTAATGGAAACCAGTGGGACTAGAGACCATGTTGGTCTTATACTTCTTGTGTAACCTTTCTTTTAGAACTTTGGTGTTGAGGTGACTGTCTCCTGCTGTGCCTTCCAATGATCGTAGGAATATAGGACCAGGGCCCCTTCTCTAACTGAAAAATGACTTGCTTTTGTGGTGATTCTCTATTCAGGTTGAGTTTTAGCAGGCCAGAGTCAGGATTTGATTTTAGTTATCAATTATTAAAGCTGGTACAGGTATGTAGTCATTCTTTTCAGAGCAGTGGCAGACTTCAGGGACATGTTCATAAGTTTTTCCTGGCAACTTTCTTTACTTTGCTCCATTAGATTACAGCCCAGATACCCGAGTACCCATTCATTTCCCTAAAATGACTTTTTCTCATTCAATCTGTCAGGTGCTGAGATCTTCATTTCTTCTAGCTATTTAATGTAGTCTTTGTGAAAAGTACATTAATTCCTTTCAGCTACAATTTTAAGTTGTTATGAAATTACTCACACCTGCAGAGATAGGGACGCAACAAGTTCAATCAATTTGCATCCCAAGAAGAAAAAAGATATTGGCAAATATTAAAAATGTATTACCAACAGGGTAACTAAAAGAAGTTTACATAGAGGGAACAGGGACAAACTGCATAGGATGAAATGTCAAGCGATATATAAATATGTATATGTATGTATGTATGTATGTATAAATATGTACAAAACTAGGGGGGAAGAAGATAACAATAAGATAAAAAGGAAAGCAAACAAAAAGGAATAAATTTATATTCCATAAAGGGGCATGTGGGATTAACACAGAAAAATAACAATACACTGTAAGGTTAAAGAGGTTAGAGAGAGGGAATATTCAATACTTAAGTGAATTGAAATCAATTTAGAGAAGAACAATCAGATCCATAGGGGCAGAAAATTGATTCACGCCCTATAGAGAAGTAGAGGGGTAACAAAGGGACTGGTAGGGAGGAAATCAATACTAGGGAGGGAGAGGGCTTGGGAGGGAGGAGCACCTCCTGGCTTTACAGAACAATAAAAGGGGAATAAGAAGGGAGCAGGGAGAAAGGGAAGCACAACAAGGGAGGGGTTGATAGGAAATGATTAAAAACAAAACACTGGTATAGNATATATATATATATACTCCTTCTTGTCTTCCCTACATTTTTTGTTTCATTATTTTTTTAATTTCCAGTTTCAGCATGTTTTTTAAGATGTTTCCCTTATTTTATTAATTATTTCTCTTCCCTTTCTGTTTATTCATACTTATTTAGTCCTTCTTTAGTTTCTGTATTTCTCATGGATTTAAATACTTTGAAGGTACTTGATAGGGGTGCCTATTTAAATAGGTTCTTTCATAATGTCTAATTTTATTTTTTAAAGATATTTTATTTTGTCAAATACACATAATAACAAATTTCTACATAAATTTTCCAAACTTATATGATCCAAATTATTTCTCTCCCTTTCCTCACCCTTCCCAGACCTGGCAAGTAATTCATTTGGTATATATTTATTATCATACAAAATTTCCATATTATTCATTTTTATAAGAAAATGTCACATAAAATCCAAACCCCAAAATAAAAATCCAGATAAACTAAAGAGAAAAAGCATATGCTTTGATCTGCATTCCACCTCCAACAGTTCTTTCTCTAAAAATGGATAGCATTTTTTTGTCATCAGTCCCTAAAAATTGTCCTGAATCATTGTATTGCTGAAAGTAGCTGTCTTTCACAGTTGATCATCCCACAATATTGCTGTTACTGTGTATAAGGTTCTCCTGGTTCTTCTTATATCACTCTGCATTAGTTCATGTAGGTCTTCCCAGCTCTTTCTGAAATCATCCTGTTCGTCATTTCTTACAATATTCCATCACCAATATATACCATAATTTGTTTGGCCATTCCCTAATTGATGGAAATTCATTCAATTTCTAATTCTTTGCCACCACAAAAAGACTTCCATGAATATTTTTGTACAAGTAGGCCTTTTCCCTCATTTTTATCTCTTTTGGATACATAGTAGTGATATTACTGGGTCAAAAGGTATGAATTATTTAGTATCCCTTTAGGCATATTTCCAAATTACCCTCTAGATTGCTGGATCAGTTCACAATTTCTCAGCAATGCATTAGTGTCTCAATTTTTCCACATCCCCTCCAACATTAATCACTTTCCTTTACTCTTAAATTGGCCAATTTGATAGATGTAAGGTGGTACCTCAGAGTTGTTTTAATTTGCATTTCTCTAATCAAGAGCAATTTAGATGTAATGTCTTATTTTTTTTAAACACCTCTTTTTTGCCTTCTTTTCTTTTATGCTATCTTCACCAAAACCCTATTCATATTGCATGGAAAGTCAACTGACTGACCACCTGTCCCAGTGTAGACAATCACTCTTGGAAATTTAAACCTAAGAGGAGCCAGGCTTTAGTTTTGGGACACTTTAGCCAGTTAAATATATTGCAGGGATCTACACAATAATTTATTCAGAATATGTGAACTTTAAAACTTCAAAGATATAACTGCCTTTGTTATACATCAGTACCTCTAAGCCTTAGAGGACTATCTTCATGATTACCTAAGATGTGGAAAATCCATTGGCAATAGGCCTAGCCTTTTAGTATTGAGACCCTCTGTAATTAACCAGGCTGGTCCTCAGAAAGCAGACACAACATTCATCACACGGCCTTTTTCTAAAGTCTTACCAGATGATGAGACATGAGAGAACTAACTACCTCTCCATAAGTGTAATCTTCACTAAAAATTGAAGGTACTTTTGAGAAATAATGCTGGCCTAAAATTTGCTAATGACCTAGAAAACATTAGAATTGAGAAATTATTTTTTCCAAAATTATTGTTATGATGAAACAAATCAGGATGAGAACTATCAGGTTAGACTAAAATGGGATACCATTTTTCCTGGGACAGAGATTTATTTGGATGAATCATAATATGAGTAAATAGAATTTTTAAATGAGTAACTGGAGCCATAAAAACATTCTGAGAAATGAAATACAAGATAATCAGTTTAAGTGTCTTATTGTGTTTATAGTCATTAACACTGAAATCAGAGAAACTTTCCAAATTTCTTTAACTAAGTCTGAAACATTTCCTGATTGGTCTCAACTCAAGGTTTATTTGGAGTAAAGGAAGGATAATCTATAGCAAATTATGCTTAACCATTTTTGAGTTGAGGAAAAAACTTTCAAAGAGGCATTTTTAAGTCAAAGGACATATAGGATAACGATGGATCAAATAGACAAAAAGTACTTCATTAGCTAACATTGTGCATCTGGTTTAAAGTTTCTAGGAGTTATAAAGGCCAGCATTAAAGCAAAGCACTTGTTTAAAGTGTTTGATAAATGATTGTCAAATTCAATGAAATATCACTATCTAGATGAGTCAAAGGAAAATGGAAATTGCAAAATAGAACTCCAAACTTCATAATAGAGTCTGCCACCCTCTATCTATTTTTTGGGCATAGTATAAGAAGGATGCCATAAATATCACCATGATAAAAAAAATACAAGAAAAATCAAAATGAATACCTTCATGCTGAGATAGGGGGAAAGGGTAATAATAAGAACAAATGCTGAGTGATATGATTTAATATACATGCATTGAATAAACAACAGCCCTGATCTCTCACATATTCCTAACAACAATCCTATGAGGCTAGTATTGTTTGTCAGATAAGAAAATTGAGACTCCAATAGATAGAATGATTTCCTTAAGAATATATAGCAAATTGGGGGCATCTGGGTAGCTCAGTGGATTGAGAGCCAGGCCTAGAGATGGGAGGTCCTAGGTTCAAATCCGGCCTCAGACACTTCCCAGCTGTGTGACCCTGGGCAAGTCACTTGACCCCCATTGTCTACCCTTACCACTCTTCCACCTATAAGTCAATACACAGAAGTTAAGGGTTTAAAATAAAAAAAAGAATATATAGCAAATTAATGGCAGAAATAGGACCCAAACCTAAGTCTTTAGACTTCATATTAAATGTTCTTTCTATGACACCATACTACCTCAACAAATAACTATTGAGAAGATGGACTCATTATATATAAGGTTCTTTGCCAAGTAGTGAGAGTGATATTAATGGGATAGATCTTAAGGTCATAAGACCTGTCTAAAAATAACTATGATATCTTCAAATTGATTGTTGAGCTATTTGACCACATAAAACCATTGTACAAAGAATAAAATGAAGCACTCTCAATTCTATGCTGCTTCTAAAGTGATAGGGTTCAAGATTAGAGTGAGATCAAAAGCTTATACTAAGCCTGAGGCAAGTCTTTAAACTACCAGCTTCTCAAGGGTCAATTTAATCAACAGGGGGATGGGTTTCTCAAAGTTCTCAGCCCTCATACCATTACATCATCTAAGCTTGCCTATAATTAGATAGGGAAAATGAACAAACAACAAAAAAGCACCTAACTCTAAAAATTTTTTTTATGGAAACAAAGAGCAAGGTACAGACACAAAAAGGGACAGAAAAAGCAAAGGAAATACACACAAAGTACAAAAGAAAAATATGGATTAGACACAGATTCTGGAAGAATTCAAAAATACTTCAAAAACCAAATAAGAGAGGCAGAGGAAAAGTGGGAAAGAGAAATGAAAGTAATGCAAAGAAAAACAGGCCAATTGAAAAAGTAGAACCAAAGTCTGACATAGGAGAATAAGGCCTTAAAAATCAGAATTGGCTATATAGAAATTAATGATTTCATGAGAAACCAAGAAACAATAAAGTAGGATCAGAGGAATTTAAAAAAAAGAGGAAAACATGAAATATGTTATTGAAAAAAAATTGACCTAGAAAATAGATCTAGGAAAGACAATTTGAGAATTACTGGGCTACCTGAAAGCTATGATCAAGAAAAAACCTTGGACAGCACACTACAGAAAATTATCGAAGAAAAATGGCCAGAGATCCTCAAATAAGAAAATAAAATTGAATAACACATTTCAGAAATGCAATAGTCAAATATAAAAAACAACAAGTTAAGGGGAAAAATTCTTCAAACAGCCAGAAAGAAACCATTCAAATACCATGGAGCTACAATCAGGTTCACATAGGACCTATTGGCTTCTACATTAAAGGATCAAAAGGCATGAAATATGATGTTCAGGGAGGCAAAATATTTGGGCTTACAACTCAGAATCACCTATCCATCAAAACTGAGTATATTCTTTCAGGGGGGAAAATGGACATTCAATAAGATAGAAGATTTCCAAGTATTCCTGAGGAATAAGCCAGACCTAAACAAAAATTTTGAAGTCCAAAAATGAGACACAAGAGAAGCTCAAAAAGATAAATAAGAAAGAGAAAACTTAAGAGACTCATCAAGGTCAAAGTGTTTATATGTCTACATGGAAAGAGAATATCTGTATTACTCTTAGTAGTAGAGAAGATAGAAGGAATTTACCCATAAAGAGGGTAGGGAAGAAAGATGATTATGGTGGAGGACAGGAATTGACCTTGGTAAAGAGTAGGGCCAACTTTTTTGTGACAGTAGTAATGGAAAAGATAGTGGCAGAAAGCATCTGATTGTGCATTACTACATTGTTAATTATGTTAATAATTCAATGTCTTAAACAGAATAGAAATATTCCTCCACTATAAAATCCAAGACTCTTAGAATCATGAGAATATAGAATATTAAAGCTAGAATAACTCTAAGGTCAATGGAAATTAAATGATTTAATCATCAGCTAAGTGATAAATCAAGGATTTAAACTCAATCCTTACTTCCTCTTACTCTATTTAAGCATTTTACCTCCTCTCCCCAAGGAAGCTCTACAAAGAACACTGAGAACAAGGAGAATTTCTCTTCAGCAGAAAAATATGGGTTACTGGCATTTTTGTGAATATTTTTCTCAAATTCAGCAAATCTTGGTTAGGGTTCACTATGCTAGGAAACGTCCAGCAGAACCATCATTTCCTTGTTGTTCATAACATTTCAGAATGTGCCTTTAGTAAGCAAAAATGCTTTCCTGAATTTATACAAAATTAATTATTTTGCAAAATTTAAAAATAGAACTTTTTGTTTGGAAGAATGTAGATTTCATAATCATAATCTTCTCTTTCTAATTTCATGTCAAAAGTTGAATTTGCTCATCATCAATCTTCAGAATGCAACATAATATTTTTAAAAGTTCATAATTCCAAATAACTCAGTTATATATAACTAGAGTACATTTGTAGATTTTGGACTTGAAGTAAAAGATAAATATTGGCTACTAAAGTCTTAAGTCAAAAAGCCTTTATCTAACAAGTAATTGTACCCTCATGTAGAATAATAGGACAATAAACAAATTCTTAAATATTCTTTTGTTTCCTTTACTTAAATAAATTTTGATTCCATTAGTTAAAAAAATAAATGCTACACTAAAATAATTGGTGTTACCAAGAAATAGTTGGTGTTACCAAGTTTCTCAAAGAAATGTGAAATGCATGGATTTTTAAAAGTAGTGCATATTTTAAAGACTGGAAAATTTGATGAATAAGTTTTCAATAAATATTTCTGAAGAAGAAGAACTAGGCAAAATATAGAATTTTTATTTTTTACTTTATAGGATCCACAAAGCAATTCCCAATTTCAAGTGTAAATCAATCCCCAATTTCATGTCTGAATCAAAATATTCTATACTTCAAGGAAGTTAATTTAAAAAAGTTGTCCTGACTAGGTATAATTCCCCTTTGACATCTTAAAACAGTAAGAAATAAAGTAAAGAAACTGAAAAAAGGTGAATGAGGCCAAGATTGCAGAGGAGGTGTAGAGACCTACCTGATATCTACCAAATTACCATCCAAAACAACTTAGATGGCTACATGAAAGATTTATTCCCCTGGGTTAGAAGTGGAATATAAAGTAGCCCTTTAAGGCAGGCCCTACTATGGCAACAAAGCTTGGGGATTACTGAATCAGCAGCAAAGACTTCTGGAGCTCTGAGTAACAGAGTAAGGGGGACTGGACAACTGTTTAGAAGGAGATTACAGGGGTAATTTTTTTGGCTCTGAATGTAAGACTTGTTGCATTGCTCATACACAGATCCAGGTCATGCATGGTTCCAGGCAATAGTCTTAGAGTGAAGAGGAGCACTAGCAAACACCAATGGTTGTGCCCAACAGAGGAGTAGGGGAAACACACATCATAGTTCTAAGATGGGTGAAAAGTAGTTGTGGTTATCAGAGACCAGAGCATAGGCAAGAAGAGTATTAAACACACCTCTCCTTATATCATACTATAATCAAAAACTAGAAAGCAGATAGAACCTCAGAGTTTTCTCTAAATGGAAAAAAAGATATACAAAAATGTAGGAAAGAGAAACACTACTTAAAAAACAGAACTGACCACATGGAGGGGAAGGTATGAAAATTCATTGAGGAAAAAGAATTTTTAAAAAGTATAATGGCAAAATGGGAAAGGAGGTACAATAGATATTTATGCTTTAAAAATTAGAATTGGGCAAGTGGAAGCAAATGACTATGAGACATCAAGAAACAATCAAACAACATTAAAAGAACAATCTGAAATATCTCATTGGAAGAACAATAGACCTGCAAAATAAATCTAGTAGAAATGATGTAAGTATTATTGGATTCCCTGAAAGTCATGATAAAAAAGGAACTTATACATCACCTTCTGAGAAATTATCAAGGAAAAGTTGTCTTAATATTCTAAAATCTGAGGATGAAATAGAAACAGAAAGAATCCACCAATCATCTCCTGAAAAAGAACCCAAAAGGATAACTCCCAGGAATATTATTACCAAATTCCAGAATTCACAGGTCAAGGAGAAAATAATGCAAGCAGCTGAAAAGAAACAATTTATAAGTGGAGCCACAGTCAGAAAATTTAGCAGCTTCTATGTTAAAGAATTGGAGGACCTCTAATATAATACTCCAGGGCACAAAGTAGCTAGGAATTTAACCAAGAATCACTTACCCAGCAAAACTGAGCATAATCCTTCAGGGGGAAATAGACGTTTAATGAAGTAGGGGACTTGCAAAGATTTCTGATGAGAAAAACAGAGCTGAATGGAAAATTTGACTCTCATATACAAGGAGCTCAGAAAAACTTGCACAAACTAAAGCAGACTGACACAAGAAGAACCAGGAGAATATTGTATACAATAACAGGAATACTGTGAACATAATGAACTACTTGGAATAACTTGACTATTCTCAATAATAAAATTATCCAAAACAATCCCAAAAGATTCATGATTTTAAAAATGCCATCTGAATTCATACCAAAGCAAAATTTTTCACTTTATTTTTTGGTTTGTTTCTTTCCACAAAAAGGATTAATACAGGGAAAATGGTTTGTATGCTTGCACATGTAAAATCAATTTTAGTTTGATTACCATTTCAGCAGGGACAGGGGAAGGCACGGAGGGAGAGAATTTAACACTCAAAACTCTTTTTAAAATGTTAAAAACTGAATTTACATGTAATTGGGGGGAAATAAAATTAAGGTACATTTTAAAAAATAAAATAAAATCTTGGAATTCTTTTTTACCATTGAATGGAAAATGATCAATAGAGAGATGTAAGATGGAAGATTTCATTAGAACTTTGTAATGACGGGGGAAACAGAAAAGCAACACTAGAAAGAAAAAGAAAAATAAGAAAACTCTCAAGAAAAACATCAGAAAGAGACAAAAATGAATAAACAACACAATGAAAACTCTTTAAAATGAACAAGTACCATAGAGTTAAAGAGAGATAAAAAAAGTGTAGAATAAATATAATTGACAGACTCTACTTTAAAGTCAATTTCTCATTTTAAATATTTTAGATTACATGTTGATAACATTTTTAATATTCATTTTTTGACATTTTGCAATTCACATTTTCCCTCCCTCCAGCACCTCCCCTTCCACCAAGAATGTGGGTAATATGAGATAGGTTGTACATATATTATCATATAATACATATTTTCCTAATTGTCATGTTGTGAAATGACACATATCACTTACACAACAGAAAAATTAATGGAGGAAATAAAGTGGTACCTTTAAATATGCTTTGGGATTCTGTCTGTTCCTTCTATAGCAATGGCTATACTTTTTTTTTTTTTTTTTTTTTTTTTGTCTTGAGTGCCTTGGAGTTGTTCCAAATTCTTATCTGATTAATAATAGTTGACAGGCACAGTTGTGTAAATGGAATTAACTCTAGCCCATTCATAGTCAAAAATCTACTTACCCTAGGCATCTAGATTATATCATCCCCACCTCCCTCAGCTGGGAGGGGAGATAAGTTAATCACACGTGACAATAAGTATCAAATCAAGAACAAGGGACTGCCCTTTGGGCAGTCCAAATCAGTGTAGAGGCAGCCATGGGTCCACTTGAATTAGAGGTGGGCCCACAGTATATGTGAGTTACAAGCTGGTGAAGACGTTCTGGCTTTGGACTTGGTGCTGAAGGTGCTCAGCTGAGACCTCAGAATGCTTCTACTCTGAATTGTCACGTGGGTAAGTTAGGCTGACTTCCTTGGCCTAACTTGGCGTTTCATAGCCTCTCTGATTTCTAAGGTCTTGTGGCTTGTAGCCTAGTTTAATTAGTCTTTTAACCTTCTCTCTCCGTCCAGGCCTCTCCAGGCCTGGACTAGCGTCTCCCTCTCTCTATTTCCCTATCTCTTACCTTCCTAATTGTAAATAAACTACCTTAAACCTGATCCTGACTTGGGTCTATTTTAATTTTGGAATCAATCTGAATTGTTGATTCCTGGTGACCACATTTTAAATATATATCTATAAAATACCTAAAATCTCCCTCTTACTAAGTTGAACATCATATATTATTGTTGTTACTGTGTACAATGTTCTCCTGGTTCTGCTCATTTCACTTTGCATTACTTCATATAAGTTCCAAGGGTTTTTGTGATCATTTTAGTTGTCATTTGTCATGGCACAACAGTATTCCATTATAATCATATATAGTAACTTGTTCCACCATTAGAGTATAGAAATAATAACAGTCAAGAATATTGCAAATAATGTTGCAACAAATGTTGTAAATAAGAATAGCTAGGAACTATTACTATAGAATGTTAAAGGGGGCTGGGGGGGGGGGGGATTGGATACAGTATCTGTTTACTACTTGTAGTCAATCATCAGGCAGGTGCCCAATAGCTTGAGCTGAGAGTAACAATACTTGGAGGCAGCTTGTAAAACCAAAAATTCTATTTATAAGTATTAAGGAAAAGGTTTAAGAAAAGGTAAGGAAAGGTAACAAAGGTTGAGGATTAGGATCCCTCAATCTAAAAGGAGGCTAAGCTTTTACCCACTTCCCTCTAGTTTGCGAGAACTTGCTTCTTGCTCAGGTTACCCCAAACCTTCTTATCACTGCTTAATATATACTAATTCCCAGATCTATTCTAAAGATACTATGCTAAATTATGATCTTCTTATTTATAATAAAGTTTATTGTCTCTATTAATTTTTCTCAGCTTTGAATCAATCTCTCTGCCCACTGCCAGCCCTTCTGGGCCTAGCTAGGCGTTTTGGGCTAAAGCAGGCTTCTGGGCCTACACAGGCCTCAAAAATGGCTGCCTCTGTCTCCAGCCACACAGAGGAAAAACACAGTCTCTTTCTGCCTCCTTTCTGTCTCCTTAGATCTCTTTCAGCTTTAAATCAGTTCAGTTATTCACTCTTTCTGCCCACTGCCAGCCCTTCCGGGCCTAGCTAGGCTTTTTGGCCTAAAGCAGGCTTCTGGGCCTACACAGGCCTCAAAAATGGCTGCCTCTGTCTCTAGCCACACAGAGGAAAAACAGTCTCTTTCTGCCTCCTTTCTGTCTCCTTAGATCTCGTTTAGTTTTAAATCAGTTCAGTTATTCACTCTCCCTGCCCACTGCCAGCCCTTCTGGGCCTAGCTAGGCTTTTCGGCCTAAGTAGGCCACAAAATGGCTTGGCCCTCTCAGCCTCCACCCAGAAGAAAAACTGCCTCCTTTCTCTTTCTCTTTTCTGTTGATTTCTCCCACAAACTTATTCCAGAAACTCTAACCTGTTCTCCTTCACCTGCTACCGGGTTTTTTCAGTGTTCCGGAGATCAGAAACACCAGCCTCCTCCTAAGGAAAAAAACCTCCAGGACACCCCCTGCTGTGCACGTCGGCAATTGGAAAACCAACTCATTCAGGCTACCCAGAATTCCAACAGGCACCTTCCCAAGATTCCGTCTGGCCTTAAAGAAACCTTACCCTCTATTCTTCACCCTGTCCTTAGCTGCTAAGAGTGGGTTTGTCTTTGTGTGATTGTGCACATATTTGCAGTAAAATGCCAGTTTCCTAGGGGTGATTTTCTTCCCCCAAACAGGCAAGATTCAGGAACCAATCTCTGGATTTGGAGAATGTCTTTTTTTATAAGGTTAGAATTGATGTAGTAGAAAACAAATTTTAAAATCATACTATTGAATATTGATGAGTTAACCTCAACCACAAAATAGTATATAATTGCAAAATAAATTTAAAAAGAAAACCTCAATTTTTTCCAAATATAATAAAAAACTTAAAATATTAAAAATATGCAGAATAAATCAAAAGACTGAAATAAACTTTATTAGACTTTTTCAGAATTCAAAATGCAAAAGTGATCATTGTTGTTTATATAAAGCTATAATTAAAAATGAATATTGTTGAGTCACTCGCTGTAGCTATTGAAACAACTGTAATATAATAGATAGGCAGATAAATTATAAATACGCATTATACCACAAAATTAAATGTATAATATTACATACAAAAAGGAAAAGGTAATTGAAATGAAAAAAGACCTACATGACCAATGACCTTCAGTGATCCTAATGTGTCTCTTTTCAGATTTTGAAAAATTTAGTAAAACAATAAACATGAAAGAAAATACTTTGAATATGAGGAAAATAAAATTGAAAACAGAAATATCATTGAAATAATAAACAATCAGTCAACAAGTATTAAATACCTACTATTTGCCAAACTAGCTGTTGGAAGTACAAAGACAAATGCAAAACAATTCCTGTCCTTGATCTTAAAAGCTTATAATTCTGTAACATTTCCATAAGTAAATACATTTTAAATATGCATATTTAAATATACATGTACATAAACTTACATACACATATACACAAAGTGTCACCAAGGTCTTGGTGTCATTTTAAATTATTAAAGCTTAATACTAGAAAATTGTCAATTATTAAGTAAAGCTTTAAATGGCACTAAGACTTTGGAAACATTATATATTGTAAATATACATATGCACGTGTAAAATTAAAAAAATACAAGAAACAATGGAGAATTATTGGGGTATTATATAATAAAGAAATAATATGTTCAATACTCTGTTTTAGGAAAAACTTTTTAGTCCCTTTATGGAGGACGAATGTGGGAGGACAAAAACTTGAAGCAGAAAGATCAATTAGGAGATGATTTTGGAAGTTTGGGTAAAAAAAGTAATGAGGGTCTGAATTCCTAAACCAGGTACTACTTATAAGAGTAGAGAGAAAGGATAAAATACATGTCATAGAAGTAAAAGTAACAAGATTTAGCAAATAATTTTATAACTGGAGTAAGAGAGTGAGGAGTTCAAGATAATGCTGAAATATGAATGTAGGACTGTGATGGGCGAACTTTTTAAAGAGGGGGCCAAAGGAAAGGAAGTGCTCATCTGTTGGTCTGTTTCTAAGGCAACTCTTTTGAAGTTTCCTTGTATTGTATCCTACTCATTGTATTCATCAGATTAGGAATAATATCACACATGCCAGATAGAACATTTCAGCCCCCCCCCCCAATCTGGCTCTCGGGCCATAGTTTGCCCATCACTGATCTAAGAGAATCATGGCACTTTTGACACAAACAGGGAAATCCAGAGAAGAGTCAGAATCATGAGAGTAGAGAATACTATGATGGAGGTAAGTAGAGAGAAGATGATTTGATAAAAGAACTTCTTTGAGGAAAAAATTGTAAGATTAGAAACTTACTGGATGAAAGGGAGCATTGAGTAAGAACAAGAGATTAAGATGATGACAGTTTTGAATCTAGATAACTGGGAGGACACTGGTACCCTTAACAGAAGTAGGAAAATTTGGAAGAGGAGTTTTGGAAAAAAGATGAGTACACTTTTGCCCCTGTTAACTTTGAGATGCCAAAAGAACACCCAGCTTGGAATGTCCAGCAGGGAACTGGACATGTTCAAATGGAAGTAAGGAGAGTCTAAGACTGGTTATATAGATGAGTCATCTGTATAGAAATAATTAAAGACACAAGAACAAATAAAGTCACCAATTGAGAGAATATAAAAAAGAAGACTTTGGAGTGCACTCACAGTTAGGACAAACACACACACACACACACACAATAAACAATTAACTAATTCTTTAGGAAAAGAAGAAAACATTAAAAAGACATAAAATGAACATTTTTCTTATTTTCTTAAAGAGGGAATTCACAATGGTCAGAAGCAAGTATAAACTTAAAATGAATGAATTCAAAGAATGTCTATAAAAATATAAAATATTGAAATTACAAAACAAGGAATAGAGAATAATAGCCTTGTAATTAAAAGGGAAATTGAGGGAGAAAACATCCTTTCCAAAGGTCTTTTTGCCAGTTCCTATTTGATGGTTCACCAAATTCCCAGATGGTAATTACTACTACTTCCTTGGGAATCAGAGTAACCAAAAAGAGAACAAGATCCCTGGGGAAAGTAGACTCTACCTTCCAGGGAAATGGCAGTATGATTCATGTGAAGAAAATACATTTGTCAAATGGATAACTTATGGTCCCTGGTTTTTCTCCCAGCATGACGTCCTCAGGAAGTTCCCCTTAGTTGGAGCTCTTTTCTGGGCCCTAAGGATTATTGCCTTTCTAGAGCCAATAGCCTGTACTTTTCTGTATCAAAAGGCATCACACTCCCTGAATCTGTCTTCTCTTGATATGTCTACTTTGTCCTTAGTATATCCCCACGTCCCCAAAAAAAGATGCCAAGGGAAACTGCTACCAATGTTGACAGTGTTTAAATGCTCTCCCAAGCTTTTGAAAATCTCAAGGTTGCTACCTGGGCAATGGAGATAAAATGGGGAAAGTAATTTACACTCAGTAATCCTTTATCTCTGGATTTGATCACCACTTGACTTTAATCAGTTACCTGTTTTTAAAAATAACCCCATGGAGGGGCAGCTGGGTGGCTCAGTGGGTTGAGAGCCAGACTTAGAGACAGGTCTTGCTTCAGACACTTCCCAGATGTGTGACCCTGGACAAGTCACTTAACGCCCATTGCCCAACCCTTACCACTCTTCTACTTTGGAACCAATACACAGTATTGATTCTAAGATGGAAGGTAAGAGTTTATTAAAATTAAATATAAAAATAACCTTGGGGAGGTCATGATTGATTCGCTTCAAGAAGACACAAGATATTTACTGTGTAGTTCCATTTTCATCCAATGTTCCCAAACAGTGTGAGTCTTTCAAATTGATTTAGTACAACATTATTGGTAAATAATGCATCAAAACAAAATGTATCCATACACATTTTTTAAAACTCTACTAATTGTCCCAGGCTATATGTCTAAAAGTATTTTTTCCATAAAAATCATCAAGTAAAATAAATTTTAATTTCAAAAAACAGCAATGCCAAAATGTAATTATATCCTTACATATCTTTTCCATTTCACACTAATGAAATCCCTTCAATGGAATATGTATGATGTTCAATATTTATCCCTTACTCTCCATAAATGAACAGTCTGCCTCCTTTTCCATTCACAATTCTCTCTGATATTTTTTACACAACTTCTGGATAATTCTTCTTTGATATTGTCAGAATATTGTCATGGGGAAATATTCCTTGCATTTGAAAGAGCAAACTTTCTTACAAACTGTTTCAATGAACTCAATTGTGAGAATTATAATTAGTATACAATAACTAAGTATTATATTTTATAAAGTTTGTTCATAATAACTAAAGTAAAAACCTAGAGTAGAAAAGGTGCTAACCAAGCTGTGGTTGCAGGAAAAGAGAGAGGCAGAGTTACAGCCAACTATATACAAAACATGACCACATAACACGGTGGAGAGATTAAAAGGAATTTGGGGAAATAAAAAGGAATTCTGGGGAATGTAGTTCAAAGGTACAACATTTCTAATTAATACATTTCCCCCTATGATCCTTTTGGGAGACCAGTCTCCAGAAGGGGTTCATGGAAGCATAATCTACTTAAAATTTTAAAGATTTTTTTAACTAAAAGTATATACAATATTACAGAATTTAGAGGGAAATTGCAATAATTTAGGGGAAAGAAGGAAATAAACAAGAAAAGGAGGAACAAAACCAATGTTAGGTGCATTGACAAAAAGCCAATTAGGAGTCAGTCCTCTTTGGCATGAGTGTACATTCAAAACAAATACATTTAACACCCCATAGTTCAAATTCACCACAACTCAAAGTTCACCCTGCATCTTCTGGTGCAGCATGTGGTCTCTGCAGGCATCTTTGTGGTGCCTTCTCCAAAAAGTTAACATTCTGGATTCTGGGGGGCAGTCTCTTGTTTAAAATTAGGCTCAAATTCAAATCAAAGTTCACAACAATAACATAAGTCCTCCCCCCTGAGGAGGATAATAATACATTCCCCACTGAGGAGGATACGTGGATACACTTAGGAATCACACAGGGATACATGGTCGAGTTATAAGGTATATGAATCAATTATCAAAAACATCAAAGAATCTAAAGAAATTTAAAAATAAGTTCTGAGTGAAATATAGAATATCAAAAATGTAAAAAAATTCTAGGAAAAAGGAAAAAATTCACAAATCACAAGTTCTTGTAGCAATCCATGTCCCATCAGCTTTGCAATGACAATCATTCACTAACCCATTTTAGCAGTCTGGACTACAGTAAGTTGTCAGATAATGAAAGAAAATAGAAAAAGAGACTAGATCTTGAAACAAAAGGAAAACAGCATTTCCCGTTTTGACACTTTCTAGGATAATGGAGCCAGAATGGCAGGCAAAAGTAAGGTGCTTATTTAGAATGTGGCTAAGGGAAGTCCTGCCTCTGACATATGTCAAAATACCTTAAACCTTGAAACTCAAACAAGTTCAAGTCCTCTTGTCTTGGTTCAAAATTTCATCAATCCCACTGGGATTGGTTGGTCTCTTTGGCCTTGTGCATGATAGGCTCTATATAGGTTAGCTTTTTTTTAGCACTGTGCAGTGGCTCTTTTTGTGGAATCATTAAGTAAAGTCCCATAATGTTTTTAAACAATCAGTGGCATTATTTCTATAGTCTAAAGATTTTGGGTATGCAGTTGACATTAGGATTAATGGACATTTTAAACTTACAGTACTGCAAAATAAAAAAAAACATTTTAATACTAGTAACATGTGCTTCAAGTTCAAAAAAGGAGAGAAAAAATAAAACTCAAATATTGTATTGCACATGCAGGAAGAAAAAAACAACAATAAAATTGTTTAAAAATTAAAAAATATATAGCTTACAATCAGTGACACACTGTGTCAGCCAAGGAAAGGTAGAATACAAAGGTTTCTCACCCAAAAATGAGATCCAGTTCCTTTTTGAACTTGGCCATGAACCACTGTGCGAGTGCAAATGATTTTCACAAAGTAACAGTTTTATAAAACAGTAGTAGTCCAGCAGGTAATGCACATTCAAAGAAAGTACCAAAATTCCCAATAGCCCAGTTAATGATAATAGCAAACAAAAACACTATCATATAGGATTCACATGATTCTCTACATAGCCACTTGCTGTGTGACATTTAAAAACCTATAACTGATGAATACTTATCACAAGTTCTATCTTTCAACCTTGGCAAAGATATTTTTAACAAAGCCTATTATTGCCATTATTTCAAAATTTGACAGAAGAGCCTAGGGAAAAAAAAACCTCTGTACTGCTAATGAAAACTTTTCGGAGTCTAGAACATCATCAAGAATCTAGATTGTCCTGGTGGAAGTAGATTAAACTGAAGAGTTAAAATATCATGCATGCAGAAGCTACTTTTGGCTTCATGCTTTATATAAAAAACTTTTCTAGCTGGAACTTCTATTTTGTTTTCTACCTTTAACTCAACATTCTTTATAATATATATTAAAAATAATATTCAGAAGCTACTATATATCTTAAATATCATGTCTAAAGACCCCTTAAAATCAATCAAAGGTACAAATAAAAATCATGTAACAGAATATATCCAATAGACAAAAACACAATGACTTAAAATGATTCAGTGTAACAGAATAGTATTGACTGGATTAATATGTGAACTTAAAAACAAAATTAAACCTTAAAGCAAACATCAAAATACAATAAGAAATGACAGGGTACATGCAGTGAACTCAAAAGTCCTTTTCCCAATTCTAATAGATTTCTTCACTATCATGGAGGGAAAAGAAAACTCAAAAAGTTATCATGAATAAACCTCTAGATCTCTTTAAGATTCCTTCCCCTCCCCAGTATTTATCATCCATTCAGATTCCTTTTGTCACACCTGTACACACATTGGGCATAGTGTGGATGACCCCCATATGGAATGAATTGCAGAGACTGGGCAGGTCACAATGGCAAAGTGGTGTAGGAAGATAAATTTCTCCCCTGAATCTCAGAATTATTCAAGCTAATCACAAGGACCAATGCAACTATGAATGGTAGGAAGAAAAGTCATCCAAAAACTGGGAGTTGTTTGAGATAGGTAATGTACTACTCTTTCATAGAGTGAGCAATGCTTGCAAGTCTACCTCCTGTTTGGAAGAGTAACCTTCTTTCCCCTTCCTCCTTGGGGTAAAAATGGTAGGAGCCACATGCTATTTCAGTCCCCTTCCCCACAGGCAGAGCATGGAAGCCTATCCAGGTTAGGCAAACTAGGGTAGTTCCCCTGCTGAAAAGTGACTAGAGCAGGCACAAAAACCCACATTGGCAGTGGGACGGGGTGGAAGGGCAGTGTTTTATACTTCACCCTTGGCAGAAAAAAACAAAGGTGCTTTCAGACCCTTGGGAACTTGAGCACAGACTGAAGTAGCTCGTGGACAGCAGAACCTCCAGGCAGTGGTCTGATCAAACCTGGGAGTCAGCAGTGGCAGTGGCAGTAGCTCAAGGGGGCAGGGATTGAAGAGCTCAGGGCGTGAAAAAAGGCAGGAGAGAAAATGAGGCTTGCAAAATTTATCTACTCTATTTTTTTAAATATTTGAGAATTCTGTCCCTTCGTAGTTGCCAAATTGTGAGAATTAAAATTAATATACAATAACTAAGTATTACATTTTATAAAATTTACTAATAACTAAAGTAAAAAAGCTAGATTAAAAAAAAAGGTGCTACCCAAGCCATGGGCATGGGAAAAGAAGGAGAGAGGCAGAGTTACAGCCAACAATATACAAAACATGACCACTCAAAGTGGTGGGGAGATTAAAAGGAATTTTGGGAAATAAAAAGGAATTCTGAGGAATGTATTACAAAGGTACAAAATTTCTAGTTATTACACAACATTTCTTTATATATAAATATGTAGTATAGTGTATTGTAGTGTAATTTAATATATAGTCTCTTATTCCTTCCAGATCCAAATCTATGATTCTCTCATTTTTAATAAACTTATTTTCTTTATTCCTAAGCCTCTTCTCCTTTCTAACTACCTATATTAATGATGAATTTTATTCACTGCAAAAAATATATGTAGAAAATCTTTTACAACATTAAATCTATGGGTTGCAAAAGGATTACCTTTGTCCATGAAATTTTCCTGGATTTCCTCTACATTATTAGGATGTCCAGGTGTGTATAGATAAGCTACACACAGAAATTAGCAATATCTGTTCATACTAGGTATAACATTAAAAACTAGGTTAGATGAAAGGAAGTTTAGTTGAGTAGGAGATATGTAAAGTCACGTGGATGACATAAAATAATTACTCTGTGTTTTATGAAGTTAAGACAAACTCATCAAATTACCCACAATACTTGATATTCAAGCCACTTAGACAGGGAGTAAATTAATTTGCAATTTTTTGGTGAGGGTAGTCTCATAAGTACTTGGGATAGTAGGAGAATGGTGTCAAAGCAAAAGGATAAAAGATCACACAAAGGCTGACATAAGCTATTTGGATTGACATAATTTTACTGCATACCTAAAAACTGGCTATTGTCAGCAAATGATGAACATAAAGAGGTGCTGTCATCATTGCATACAAATAAGGTTGGCAAGCAGAACCAGCACGAAGAATTACTTGGGAGGAAAGCAAAGGGAACCCCCTGCTCCAGTAAAAGGCTAGAATGTCGCAATTTTCAGTGGTGTCCAAAGCCAAGCATTCATAAAATGGTCCCTTGCCAAGAAAAAAAATCCTTTCTTAATTTGTTTCTTTTGTTGTGCTTTGCTTCAGATTTTTAAGTTTTTTGGTTTTAAAGGGCAAACTCATAAATATTTACAGAGAGATCTTACTAAGCAGAAAAAGAGATTAGAAAAATGTTTTTGTATGAATGCAACATGTTTCGTGCAATTTGAATTATATAATCAATTTTATAATGGAGAAAGAATATATAAATCTATTTTTATGAGGCTACATTTCAAATGATTCAGAAAGTTATTTCAAATCCAAATAAAATATTTCATTTCTATCTACTATATTTTTTATGGCTCAAATTAAATTGAATAAATATCACCATTGATAATAAGTATAGTTGCATAGGAGTGCTTAATTATCACCAAGTGAAAATGATAATTTATGGTGCCTTAAGCCACCAGTGTTCATATGAAGTATTCAATTCAAAATTTTATTTTAAAATTTGTGACACCTGCTGCTAATCATATTCAAAAAGATTATTCAATAAATTTAGACATCCAAGGCTTCAGAAAATTCTTTTGCTTTTCAATTTTCCTGAATTTCTGGGGTCTTGTTTAAAGTTTATCAATAGTGAAATAATAACCCTTAAACAAAACAAATATAGTTGGATTACATTTGTGAATAATTAGTCAGTGGTTTCTTTTGTATAAACCACATTTGTATTTTATTGAAAAACAATGTGGTTTAAGAAAAAGACACTCACCACAACCATTACAACGCCATCTGTAGCAACACCCAAAAAGGCATTCGAATTGGTAATATTTGTTATTAATTAAATGCTAGATACTAAGTAGAGACAGAAAGACACATTTTAAAACTGACCATTTTAAGCCGATTTACAATTAACTAGACTTTCCTCCCTGAATTACATGATTTTTTTAAAGATGATTTAAACTTCCTTATGTCTATTTTCACAGATGCCCCATTTAACTGTCTTTTTTTTTAAAAAAAAAAAAAGGACAACCCCATAATGTAGGTTGCCAATATTGATAACAAGGACTCACAAAGTTGCTCACAAATACGCAAAGCTGTAACTAGGGCAGAGGACCAGGATATATTCCCATAGCACTGAATTTAGAAGAATCTGAAAGTTCTTGGAATGCTTCTGCAAGAAAGAAACAACAGAACTGGCCACTAGTTAATCAGAAAAAGGAAAAAACTAAATAGGGGCCTTCCCCTCACCAAAATACAGGTAAGCACTTACCTGCACTGGCATCTTTCACCCATGATCATATTATACTACATTGTAGTTTTCTTTGTCCAGAAAGGTCAAATGTTCTAATTTAGGAAATAAAATTAGGAATGCATGGCTTCCCCAGTCAGAGTTTGTGCTGCCTCATGCAAATAATGACTACTTTCAGGGTATCAGATAATGTTCTGGGAAACTGACAAGAGTTCAATGTCAGTGTTCCATGGAGTTCCCTTTCTTTTAAATTTTGTTGGTTAGTTCATTTTCAGTCATGTCTGACTCTTTGTGACCTAATTTGGGGGTTTTCTTGACAAAAATACCGGAGTAGTTTGCCATTTCTGACTCCAGGTCATTTTTATAAATGGCAAAACTGAGGCAAAAAGAATTAACTGTCTTTCCAAGGGTCACACAGTATGTAAGTGTCTGACTCTAGATTTAAACTCAACAAGAGGAATTCTTCCTCACTCCAGGCCAAGCACTCTATCCACTGAACCACCACGTTGACCAGTTCTTTTAAATAGCTTTTAATTAGGTGGCTCAGTGGATTAAAAGCCAGGCCCAGGGACAAGAGGTCCTGGGTTCAAATCTGACCTCAGACACTTCTTAGCTGTGTGACCCTGGTCAAGTCACTTAGCCCCCATTGCCTAGCCCCTATCACTCTTCTGCCTTGGAATCAATACACAGAATTGATTCTAAGACAGAAGGTAATGTTTTAAAAGATAAAAATAAATAAATAAATAGCTTCTAATGTCTTTAATAATGTAACAACCCTTAGCAAGGGTATTAGTTGATAATAAAATTCTCTAAGATATGTAAAGATCAATATAAACTGTAGCCATTCATTCCCTGACCTTTGTTGGTTTTATGATGAAGCAACATGCTTGTTGAAGAGTTGAAGAAAGCATTAGACCTACCTGGAACACACAACTCATGATTGTCACTCCTCATCTGATACTGCCATAGTTGTAATTCCATGAGATGTCATTTCTATGGGAATTGTCAAGCTTCCTCATGAGTAAGGTAATGTGTCAAGGGCAACTAGATGGTGCAGTAGATAGAATGCTGGGTCTAAAGTCAAAAAGACATCTTCCTGAGTTCAAATCTGCCCTCAGTCACGTACCAGCTGAGTGTCTAGATAAGTTGCTTAACCATATTTGTCTCAGTTTCATCATCTGTAAAATGAGCTGGAGGAAGAAATGGCAAACCATTTCAATATCATTATTACCAAGAAAGCACTAAATGGGGTCATGAAAAATTGAACATGATTGAACAAAATTTTTCAAGGTAGCCCATCTTCTTGAAAAAAGCTATATTCCAAATTGTCAGATCTGCATGTGGGTTGGCAGAAGCTCCTTACTCTTTATCAGTGACAAGAGTATCTAAATTGACTTGTAGATTTGGGAAAAGTTCAAAGTTTGTATTCTTCTGACCCTACTGATAAGAACATTGTACTCACATTATAGAAAGCTTTGATATTAGAAATTACTCTTTTGGTTTCTGTGGAATATGTGATGCAGACTTACTAAGTTCTTTCTTTTTTTGAACTATTATAAAAGTCAAATTTCTTATGATCAAGAGGCACTCCTGAAAAGTTCTGTCATGAACTCTCCATAAAAGACTACTCCCAAAACATGTCACTTAATTTTTATCTGATTTCTGTGCTGATCTAAGTAGTCCACCTTTCCAATGAGAGAAGCAATTTGTTTACCAGGCTGTTGATTCTATTTTCAAAGTTGCAGACTAATCAGTGACTGATGGTACTCATGAGAAGTATGTTTTTAATAACTTCTACATATCCATCAAATGGGAAGTAAGAAAAGTGGTACATCTTACTCTGTCATGTGTATGCGTCTGACAGATTGCCAAGATCATGGCACTCTTCTATTATTTTGTTTGCTTGGTAGCAAATGGAAATTCTCTCCAGCTATGAATCCAAAGAAGTTGGCTAACCAGTACTGAATTCCTCAAGGGAGCCCCAAGAGTCATCTTAAGTACAAGCTCTGCTCAGTAGTTATGGCAGAAATTGTGTTTAATTGGTTACCAGTATTTCTTGAGAGTTGATTTATGCTGCCTGTCCTTGACCATTTTATTTAAAAGCATCTCATCCTTAAAACCAGAAAAGAAAGATGTCGGGGAACAATAAAATATGCAGATGGTATCAGTCTTCATCCAACAAGACAGTTCTTTATTACTTCAAAACTAATTACACTTCTGCTACCATAAATCATCACAGCAGGAATAAAGATACAAAATTACTCCTGTGAATAGCTGGTTCTTATATGCTCGAGAGTGTTCAGTTTCTAAGGAATTATCTTTATCTCCTGTTTTGTGATCAATCAAAAAGCATTTTTAAAACATAATTTTTTCTCCCTTTCAGATCCTAGCCTTTCCTCCATTATGAAATGAGCAAACAAAATCTTATAACAAATAAACAGTCAAGCAAAGCAAATTCCCATACTGATCAAGACCAGAAAAGTGTATTATTCTATATCCTGTAACTATCATCAGTTCTCTGCCAGGAGGTGGCTAGCAGACTTCCTCCTAAGTCCCCTACAAGGACGGTTGTCATTGTACTGATCCAAGTCTTTAAGTCTTTCAGGTTGGCAGTGTTCACAATGTTCAATAAGCATTTATTGTGTTTATTATGTGTCAAGCACCTTACTAACCATTAAAGAGACAAAGAAAAACAAAATAGATTTTGCCTTATGTTCTTTGATCCACTGCATATTACATTTGATTGAAAAAGTAAAAAGAGAGGAATCACCTGGTCTATGGTTAATCTTGCAAGTTATCACATGTGGTTCAAAAATATGGCCTGCCTAAGTAGCCCTTGCTACTCTTTTCTTTAAAATTGGCAATTTCTCTATAAGCTATGGTCTTAAAGATGTGTTCATAATTATAGGGAGCTAAATCTCTATCTTTCTCTATATATGATATCATATATCATTATACTATATAATATACATATTTATGATCAGGATTTGGTAAACATGGAGATCCTGATATCTATTCATACTATGTATAATACATCTACATCTATTAAAGCAGGATTTAATAGTTGTAATATGTCAATATCTATATAAAATCATGCTCTAATATATATATATATATATGTAGATGTATCATACATAGAAGGATAGATATTAATACATCATTATATATTATAATATGGTCATTATAATATAGTATATAATATGTATGGACACAGTTAGACATTAGAGCTATCCAGGTCTTTATAACTCTGTAATGTTTACCCTAGCTTGCTAACCAATATTTCAAACTTCCCTTTACCTTTACAGATGGGCTTCTTATATATAAAGATCATTTATAGTACTTAGGATTATAATTAAGGAGCAAAAATATATCATAATAGTCTCTTTAATATTATAGAAGCATTTCTTTGTTTACCCCACACTTCCTGTTGAGTGAAGAGCATGCCTTATGAGGTTATATCACATATAAAATCAAAACTTATAGATGACTTTGGTTACTCATTTAGACTATAATTTCCCCCCTGATACAATGAATTCTAAGCCAAATATTGGCTGATTAACTGACTAATTATATTCTAAGGACCTTAACTGAATTGTGATACAATATCTCTAGAAGGTAATTGAAGAGGAAAACATATAGAATATTTATTTTTCCAGTCCTATGAAGAAAATATTCTCTTTGAAGACATAAAACTGCTACAAGGGGTAAAAAAGGGCCAAAGTTAACTCCAATATTGAAACTAGAAGTAACTGTTGAAGAATTAAGAACCATCATTTCTTTTTTGAATCCAGAAGGCTTTAGAAATATATGAATAGTTTTGAAACCCTCCACATCTCTCTGTCTCTTTCTTAACAAAGTCTTCTTTTGAAAGGAACAGATAGAAACCTGTAATTTGAATAATACTCTATCATGTAAAAGAAGTTAATTCTTATTTTTTCTCTGGCAATAATATTAAATATGTCTTGAGTTAAAAAAGGTATGCTCTTCTTCCTCTCTCCCACTCTCTTTTGTATCCTATACTCTTCAAATCTGAACCATCAATTATTCAATCTTTCAGTCTCAACTTCAGTCTTTCTCCACCTACTGCTATCTGTAGGCTCAAATGTTTACAATACTCACCTCCCATATATCTAAAAATCCTTTATTTTACACTGTCTCCATGAAATATTACTCTATACCTCTCCTTTTCATAGCCAAACTCCTAGAAAGATGTTCCCAATTCATTGCCTCCACTTCTTTACCACCCACTCACTCTTAAAAGTCTTATAAGCTAGTCTCTGAAATGAACACTTAATTAAAAAAACTACTCAAGAGTTTTCTATGATCTCTTAACTGCTAATCCCCTGAATTTTCCTTGGTGCTCATCCTCCATTACTTCTATTCCATTTTTGATAATGTCAGTCTCTCTCTACCCTCAGATACTTTGGGTTTCTGTGATACTACCTCCTTTCAGTTCTCCTCCTACTTATTTGAATACTTTTTCTCAGTCTCATTTCATATATTTCATGTGGATGCTCCACAAAATTCCAAAAAGAAATTGAGCGCTAGTCCTGTCATCAAAGATCTGGGTATAAATTCCACCTAAGAAATCTACTACTTATGTGTGACCATGAATAAAAGACTTAACCCTCTTGTGAGTCAGTTGCCTCTTCTTCAAAGGGAGAATAATACCTGTAATATCTATCTTCCTTACAAGTTTCTTATATGGATCAAATTTGTTAATGTATGTGAAATTCTTTGCCGACTTTACAGTGCTACACAAATGCCAATTGTTATTATCCTCTATATATGCTACATGCCAGGTTTAAATAGTATCTCTATGTATTTGCACAGAGAATGCAAAACGTTCTACTAAACTCTAGTTCTACATCTCTATTTGGCTTCTGGACATTTCCACCTAAATTTCTATCCATATTTCAAATTCAGTATGTTCCTAAAACAGAATGCATTCTCTCAGCCCCAAACTGATTCCATATATCTTTCAAATAGTTCTCATCATTACTATCATTCACTCTATATTTTAACCAAATTGGACTACTAACTACTTCCTCAAATATGACATTGCATCTCTTACCTCTATATCTCCACACATGTCCTTCATATGTAGAACACACTCCTTCCTCATCTCTACTCCTCAGATTCTTTGTCTTTTTTCAAGACACCTTTTCTCCGACACCTTCTCTGCAAAGCCTTCCTTGAACCATTCAAATGGGAAAACATCTTCTAAATCACCTTGTATTTTATTTATCTATGCCTGTATTATTGATTAGTTGTATTCCTTCATACTTGAACAGAACCAAATTATATCAATAGGTGATGTCTTTAGACTCAAGCATAAATGGATAAAAGAAAAAACACATTTTGAGTAATTAGAAAAATAATTACATTTTGTTTATTTTTACTTCTTTGTAAAGCTCTAAGGTGATTCACTGTGCCTGCTTCTACCATCTTCAGGACAATTAGAACAAACTGTTTTCATCCACCCCTTCCACAAAGGGAAATCTTCACATGCCTAGCATAGTCACAATCCTACTTTACCAATGGGTTTGAGGCCGATCAATTACCCTCAATCTGATTTAACCCTTATGGTGAGATAGTTTACTGAGGTGTCACTGTGAATGCTTCAGCTTCATGGAGCCACAAATGAGAACTGGGTGGCAGGGGGACACCAAAGGAAAATGAAAAGCCCTGAAAAGCTCAGAAAACTCTCTCACCAAGGTGCTTATTTTCCCCGATCATCCTGTATGTGTATGCTCCTTGAAGGCAAGAAATATTTAACTCTTGTCTTTGACTTCTCTATGCCTACCTTCATTCCTTAAAAAAATGACTGAGTGCTTTAAAAACATTTTGGTGAATTGAATTATTGAATAAGAAAAAATTAAAATAGACATATCATATTAAGGATATTGTCCTTTTATGACAAATCATATATTTACAGAATGATTTATGAAAATTATTATTCATCTCTCCAATATACGATCCTTTTCTCAACATTATTGATACGCTATTCTAAATTTTTATTTCCCTAGAAAGTTATCAACCCCCTTAAAAATCTTCTACCTCATACTCCAAACTAAACAAAGAGATGATCAATATAATCACAACAGTCAAAAGGAGTGTAGGGAGTATTAAGGAAACCAGGAAGAAAACAAAAGGACATAAGAGATTTTTGGAAGTCTTTATGCTGCAGTAAAGTGAATTAAGGATATGTAAGAACTATACCCTCACTTTCCCAAAAATTCTTTAGAAAGGAAAAACTCTTCCTTTGTGCCTCAGTTTCCTCCTCAATGAAAGTAAATGACACATACTACCTTGGAATAAAAGTTGTTGTGAGAAACAATTGAGAAATATAACAAAGTTTTTCAAAATAAAGAGTAGAAAAGCAGTCATTTTGATTTGAATATTTGTCCAATGAACCCATGCTATGATTAAAAAAACTCAAACAACTAAAACCCATTGGATTCTCTGTATCTTGACAATGATCATTATCAGTCTATTATAATAGAAGACAAAATCCAAGATGATATCTATTAAAGATCCCCATTCACATTAGTATACACATTATTCCACATCCACACTACATTTCATGGTTTTACTTCAAGATTTCAGAAGTTCTTTATAGAGCTCAGTATTGTATACAATACAGCTTTAAGAGGATTATGAAAGAAACTAAAGTCCTTCTCTTTGTGCAACATTGAACCTCTTTAAAAACAGAATAAGAAGATTTGGAGATAATTTTTCAATTATTATCTTTGAGTAGGTCTTTCTCCTATTATCATACATTCTTTTTAAAAAAAAATTTAAAAAGTGATCAATCCATGGACCAGGGGTGGAGCCAAGATGGTGGAGTGAACCAGAACAACTCCATGTCACCACAAGAATCCTCTCTACCCAAAATTAAAATATCTCTACAAAACAAATACAGGAGTGAAAGAACCAACAAGGAGACAGAATGAAACAACTTTCAAGAAAAGAAAAACCCAAAAGGGAGGCAAAGAACATCTGGAGCACTTGGGTGAGAGGAGAGCAGAGCCAGCAAGAAGCTATAGCAAGGAAGGAAGAGCAAGCCAAGAGAAAGACACAGCCTCATACCCCACACCCGCTGTCCCAGGTTTGGAACCTAAACTCAAGCCAACATTGAGATCCTGAGATCCTGCCTGTGCAAATGGTGGTACAAGTCCATCCACACACATTGATATTTCAAATTTGTGGAAAAGTCTGGAGTCCCAGACTAGGGAAGTCTGGGTTGAAGTGGGATGATCTATGTGGGCACAGAGGGAAGCTAGGAATTCCAGTCTGGGCTTGGGATAAGGACATAGTTCACACTTTGGAGTAAGGACACAGTTCACAGCCCCCCTGCTATCTTTTTACACAAAACTAAGGCTGAGAGAGCTCCAAGACAGGATAATAAAGGGTGTGCCTAGTCAATGGGACCAAAAAGTTGAGCCTAAGCCTGGAGCTATAATATGATCAGCCCATGGCCTGATCAAGTTCAGAGTGAGATCAACAGCTTATGTCCAATCCTGAGGCATGTATAATGAAGAGGAAATTAAGGTAATTATTAAGAACTATTTTGACAATTATATGGCAATAAATATGACAATATGGGTGAAATGGGTGAATATTTACAAAAATACAAATTGCCTGAATTAGCAAAAGAGGAAATAGAACTTAAATAATCCCATCTCAGAAAAAGAAATTGAACAAGCCATCAAAGAACTTCCTAAGGAAAAATCCCCAGGACCAAATGGATTCTCAAATGAATTTTATCAAACATTTAAAGAACAACTAATTCCAATATTATACAAATTATTTGACAAAATAAGCAAAGAAGGAGTCTTACCAAATTCTTTTTATGACACAAATATGGTACTGATTCCAAAGCAAGGCAAACCAAAAACAGAGAAAGAAAACTACCGACCAATTTCCTTAATGAACATAGATGCAAAAATCTTAAATAAGATACTAAAACAGAATACAGCAAATTGTCACAAAGATTATTCACTATGATCACTATGAAATGAAAAAAAGGTTTAATTTCCCAAACATATAAGGAAGTAGGTCAAATTTACAAAAAGTCAAGCCATTCCTCAATCAACAAATGGTCAAAGGATATGAATAGGCAGTTTTTACATGAAGAAATCAAAACTATCAATAAGCACATGAAAGTGTTCTAAATCCCTCTTGATTAGAGAAATGCAAATAAAAACAACTTTGCGGTACCACCTCACACAGCATTCTGGGCAATATAGCAGCAAAGGAAAGCAATAAATGATAAATGTTGAAGAGGCTATGACAAAATTAGGACACCAATGCACTGCTGGTGAAATTGTGAATTAATTTAATCATTATGGAGGGCAATTTGGAATTATGCACAAAGGGCTATAAGAGTATGCCTGCCCTTTGATCTAGCCATGCTACTGCTGTGTTTGTACACCAAAGAGATAAGGAAAAATACTTATACAAAAATATTTATAGCCGCACTCTTTGAAGTGGCAAAAAATTAGAAAATGATGGGGTGTCCACCAATTGAGGAGTTGCTGAACAAACTGTGGCATCTGATGGTGATGGAATACTACTGTGCTAAAAGAAATAATGAATAAAGAAATAATGAATGGTGATAGAATACTATTGTGCTAAAAGAAATAATGGTGATGGAATACTATTGTGCTAAAAGAAATAAAGAATGGCATCTGATGGTGATGGAATACTATTGTGCTAAAAGAAATAATGAACTGGAGGAATTCTATGTGAACTAGAAAGACCTCCAGAAACTGATTAAGAGTGAAATGATCAGAACCAGGAGAACATTGTACATAAAAACTGATACATTGTGGCACAATAGAATGTTATAGACTTTTCTACTAGTAACAATGCAGTGATGAAGGAAAATCCAGAGAAACTTATGAGAACAAATGCTATCCACATTCAGAGAAAGAACTGTGGGAGAAGAAATGTAGAAGAAAAACATATGATCAATCACATGGTTCAGTGGGGATATGACTGGAGTTTTGGCATTAAATGATCACTGTAATATCAATAATATGGAAATAGGTTTTGAACAATGATACATGTATAAACCACTGGAATTGGTTGTCAGTTCCTGGAAGGAGAGAGAAGAGGTGAGGGAAAGAACATGAATCATGTAACCATGGGAAAATATTATAAATAAATTAATTTTTTAAATAATAAAAGACATAAAAATTTTAAGTTATTGATACAAAGGTTAACTCTAATTTCAGTGGAAGAATCATAAAACATACTACCCTACTCCTGACAAAGTAAGGCACTTGGTGCAAAATGAGACATGGTTATGGATGATACTAGAATTTGTTTTGCTTGGGATCCAGAATGAAGATGGTGGCTCAGTAGCAACAAAAGCCAAAACTTGTCTGACCAACCTTCCATACCAATCTTTTAAAAGCACCTCAAAAAAATAGGCACCCAAACCCAACAATAAGACAGAATCACAGGCCTCTTCTTGCTGAACACAACTTGGGAAAGGCAGACAGAGAGAGTTCATTTCCACAGGATAAAGTGGGGACCAGAAACAAAACTGCACACAGAGAAGTCTTTTCCCAACCTACCAATCTATGATTAAACTTAGACTGATTTTGGGACCCTGGGACAGAGGCTACAGCAATGGAAGAGCACCTCAGACACACCCTTTGAGGTCCTGTACTCCAGCAATAGCTGGAAGGTAGGACCAGGGGTCTATCTGGCTGGGCACCTTCAAGCCTCTACAACATTCATGGGCAAACTACAGCCCATGGGCCAGATGCAGCCCCCTGAAATGTTTTATCAATCTGACAAATACAATGAGTAGGATACAATACAATAAAACTTCAAAAGAGTTGCCTCAGAAACAGACTGACAGATGAGCATTTCCTTTCCTTTGACCTCCCTCTTTAAAAAGTTTGCCCATACAGCAAGTTACATGGAAGACTTGGCAGAAAAAGAAAGTACCTAGCAAGTTTCTACCAGGAAAAAGACCAGAGAGCAGAAACAACAGAAGATGATGGGATACAAAAAACTGTAAGCAAAACCTAAAAAAAAAAAAAAAAAACCCTGCAAATTGGGTTCATGCTCTGTAAGAACTCAAAAAGGAATTCCAAAATCAAATAAGACAGGTTGAAGAAAAATGGGGAAAAGAAAACAACAGCTTAAATAGCAGAATTGGTCAACTGAGGAAAACACACAAAAATCAAATGAAGAAAAGAGTGCCATGAAAAGAAGAATGGACCAAATGGAAAAAAAAAAAAGATACAAAAGATCATGGAAGAAATTCAGCTCTAAAAAATTAGAATTTGTTTTGCTTAATCATTCATGTTTGTCATGTAGGTTTCCCTTTCTTTTGAATTGTTGGGCAGTAGAGTGAAATCAAAAATACATTTTGGGCATTTAAGAAAATAATTTAAAATATTATTCCCTCTATTTTTAGCTGTGAACTGAAATGGATAAGTTTTTTTTTAGGAAACTGTTTTCTAGTCCTTTTTGTAAATCCAGGAAATTTAATAATGTATGCTTTAAAGACAATTTAGTTTGTCTTTTTTTAGTAGATATTGGATATAGGTAGTTGTAACACTGTTAAGGAATTAAGGGTTTGGCTATATCCTATGCCTAAAGCAAACTGAAGCAGTTTGAAAATACAGTGTCTGAATGTTTTTGATAATTATGCGTAAAAAAAGGTTCCATAATTTTATCAATATGGAGAACTATTGTTTTAGCATAGGAATTCTCTTATATAGCAAATTATAACCACTTTATGAGTTTTAGCAGATAAGTCCAAATGACCTTGTAAGTCTTATAGAGAAGACATAATTTGCCTAGGGTCACAAAGAGAGAGAAGTAGAATCTGAAGCAACTTCGCTTTATCTCTATCTTATAAATCACATTGCTTTTACTTGAAGATAATAGAGGTCTTCAAAATGTTTAAATTGAAGTTTGAGAAAATTGACTGATTTGAAGTATTTACTTCCCAAAGAACAGCAATTTAGGTGTGATATGTTGTTGTTCATGCTTTAAGGCCTAGTCCTTTTTTATTTTTTATTATGTACTTAATAACCACTACCAACAACAAAAAAAATTAACTAAAGTTCATAAAAAATCTACAAAACCACAAATTCCACATTGTTTGTAATTTGTTTAAAAAAGGAGTAAATTATATGTGTGTTAATATAAATATTTATATCAGCTTTATATCAAGTAAGACTTGAGCTCCTGCCCTCAAGGGCTGGAGCCTGCAAACTATGTAGTCTACTCCTTTAATCCCCAGCTGTGAGCCAGCAGGGTATTCCAAGGATTCCAGTGGTATCCCCACTTCCAGGGGCTCAGCAAAAAAGATGGAGTTGCCAATCCTTCCCCAAGTGGTTAGTTATCTTGTTGATTCTACTCTGTTTGTTCTGTTCCTATCCCCAGGGTCTATGGCAGTGGTACTGAAGTCGGGGAAGTCAGAAACCTTTGTCCCTAGTTTTCCTAGGCTGTTCGGCTTCATTCCCAACTCGGTCTGTTTTTTCTGCTTTTAACATTGATTCTACGGAGTTATTGTTGGCTGTTTGTGTGGGTATAAGGAGGGTGAGAATGTTTCTTTCCCTAGTCTTCCATCTTCCCACAATGCTTCCACTACCATACATTCTTGCAGGCTACTCTCCACACTCAGGATGTGTGCCTTCCTTTTTTCCACTGTGATCCAAAAGCTTATTTTCCTTTAAGTTACAGTTCAGTTGGTGCCTCCTGATGCTTTTTCTGATCCCCCCAGGTAAAAGTGAGCTCTCCTTCTTCAGATTTTCCTAGAACACTTTAACTGGATTGCTTCTTTGACTTTATCTCACCTTTCTAAATATAGCACATTTATATGTGTAAATCCATTTACATTCAGAGAAAATGCAAGCTTGTTGAGGACAGGAAGTATGTCATTCATTTTTGTGTCCGTAGCACTTTATTCAATACCTTAAACATAATAAATAGGCTCTTTTGCTTAAAATAAATTAATATATGTTTTACCAAAATCAAATAGCAATCCTAGGTCCTAGAAAATGGATCAAATTTCATTAGGGCTTTAAGGTTTATAGAAAACTTTCCATATATTATTTCATTTCATCTTCACAGGAGCCCATTGAGACAAGCAATATTATATTCCCCATTTTTCAGAAGAAATATAGGCAGAATTATTTGTTTAGGATCACATAACTCAACTTTGAGGCAGGATTCAAACCCAGGCAAGGATGTGCTGAAGCCTCCTCAACGACTTGCTGAGCTAAATATTAAAATTTCAGATGTGAATTTATACCTTGGAAATTAATAAGTGCTACAAATCGGGGCTTAAATTGTTGATTGCTTGATTGGGTTTTGAAATAATGGAGAAAATACTGTAAATTAAACTTTAAAATGTGTCTTACTTACTTTTTTCTGGAAAACCTGTTAAGCATTTAACAACACACCTCTCAATCTAGGCCTTCTTTACCATAAGTCTGTCTCTATGCAATGCTGCTTTTAGGTCAAAAACAAAAATGAAATTAATTCAGAATGTGACCTCTTCTTTTTTAAAGCTGACTGAAAAAATCCACAGAAAGAAGGAGGGTACAAATGTTTATTCAGCTCAGTACTGTTGGCTCAGCAGATTTATCTACAGCAATAAAAGGAAGGAGCTCTGGTTGAGAAGTGCCAAGAAAGGTGCTACCCCAGACATAAGCATACAACTGAAGATACAAGAAAACAAAAGGAGTCTCTGGGGTAGCAAAGGGTCCTACAGAGTTGGCCAGCAGGGCAATATTCTGAATAATCATTGAGTACTTAATGAATGAATCTAGTTTCTAATGTGTATAAGGTGACACTAACTAGAGTGATTTGAGTTTTGAAAGTAAAGAGAAAAGCATACACGAGTTATCTCCTCTTCCCCACACATGGATTTATGTCAATGCATTTTTTTAAATAGAACAGAGCCAGGAAAAAAAATCTGAGGAATTTGCATCTATCCTATAGATAAGAGGAAACCATTGAAGATTTTTGAGCTGAGAAGTGATGCAATCAGACCTGTGTCTTATAAAGATTATTTTATTGACTACATATAGGATAGATCAGAGAAGGGAAACACTGAAAAGAAAAGCATTTAGAAGGCTATCACAATAGGCCAAGTTGAGAAGTGATGAGATTCTGACCTCCGGTGTTAGCCATGTAAATGAGAACATTGGAACACATGAATGAAATAATGATTTGGATAACAGGATATATGGCCTTTTAGGTCCTTTGCTACTTTTATATTGTTATTTTATTATTCCCTGACTTTGTGTACTGATTTTCTGGCCAATGCTTGATCTGAGAGCACTTATTATCTGTCCATGGCTAATGATTGCCAACAATGCTGGTAACCCATATTGTATTATGATAGCTTCCCTTAAACTCTATGCCAATTTTTCCCTGGTACATCTAAATATACCATATTTCAAAGGTTTCCAAATCAGATTTCTTTTTCTGGTAGAGAAGTCACTTGTCTGTTTTTAATTTCATTTTTACTTTAATTTTTTTTATTTTTTTAATCCTTTTTTTCACTTTAATATTTTGTTTTATATATTTATATCTATGCAAATATATAAATAAACAATATAAAAATATATTTATATAATACTTTAATCTTTTAAAATCCTATGTTCTAAAAAAATCAACAATCCATTTAAAATAAGTTATTAATCTCAAAAGTCAAGTTGTAAAGTTTATAATTGTAATGATTAAGAAGAACTACAGTTCACAAATTGAGGGCAGACATTAGATATTGATAGGGGGATTAGGGAGGAAGGTAGGAGGAAGGTTGGATGAGAGAAAGGAGAAAGGAAGGTAGAGGAAGGGAAAGGAAGGTATGGGTCCCAGCCACAGCAGGGGGAAATTGACCAGAGCCCTACAGAGCTCAAATAAAAGATCAGAGAGTAACTTAGGGTTTAGAATAGCTAAGTTTTATTTAGATTTAGAAAAAGTAAAGGTTAGGTAGGGGAAAAGGGTCTCCTGGATAGAAAGAGTCCAGATCAGAGAGAGTCAGCCAGCCTCCTGGCTTGAGAGAGCCTCCAGGATAGAGAAAGAAAAGGCACCAAACTTTCTCTTTTACCCTTTCTCCAACACCTCCCACAAAGGAAGTGGGAGGTGTTGGGGGAACTTGTAGCAGAGGGTGCTGGGAGATGTAGTCTCCCAGGGTTTACAATAATTTTAAATGCCACAATATAGATTCTTTATTACTATTAAAAGTCATGGCAGAGAGAAATGAATTGATTTATCACTTTCCTCTGTCAGCCAAGTGAACACAGAATGAAAGCAATTTTTCTACCAATACAAATAGTGTAAGAAGCAAAAATGAAATGGAGATGTCAATCTGGATTCTAGAGGTATTTTAGGAGATTGCTAATCCATCACGGCCCTAGAGACCAGAGCAAGACAATTTTATTTTCTCTCTGCTTCTCTCTTTCTCCCTTCTTATTTCTAACTCTTATATATATAAGAGTTAGAAATAAGAAGGGAGAAA
>NC_058130.1:373265303-373311010 GCF_016433145.1 Gracilinanus agilis
GCAAGACAATTTTATTTTCTCTCTGCTTCTCTCTTTCTCCCTTCTTATTTCTAACTCTTATATATATAAGAGTTAGAAATAAGAAGGGAGAAATATATATATATATATATATATATATATATATATATATATATTTGTCTATTTATCAGTTCTTTCTCTGGAAGTGGGAATTCACAAGTCATTCATCAAACAATATTTCTTACACTGTATACAATATTCTCTTGGTTCTGCTCATTTTATTCTTCATAATTTCATGTTTTTCCAAAATTAACCAGTTCATCATTTCCTACATGACTGTAGAATTTCATTACAATCATATGCCACAATTTGTTTAGCCATTCCATAATTGCTGGACATCCCTTCATTTTCCAGTTCATTGCCATTACAAAGAGAGCTGCTAAAAATATTTTAGAACATATAGATATTTCTCCTTTTTGCCTGATCACCTTAGGGGAAAAAAACTTAATAGTGTTATTGACAGTTCAAAAGTATACACAATTTTCTAACTCTTTGAGCATAATTCAAGATTGCTCTCCAAAATGGTTGGATCAATTTACAGTTAATTGTGGAAGGATGGCAGAATATGACAGAAGATTGCTTCAGTCTCCAAATTCCCCCACAAATAATTAAAAATAGTGTTTCTGAGTGATTTTTAAAGTACAGAAATAGTTAAGAGTTGGAGAAACAATTGTGTAAAATAAGGCAACTTTGGAGGAAGTTGGGAGGGCTCTAGGGTAGCCTAACCCTTGAATCAACAGAGGTCAAGGCCCAGTGGCAGCTGTGTTCAAAACGATATAAAATTAAAGACATGCAAAGTAAAAATTCTCTGAGTTATCACTCATACCCATCAAATTGCCAAAGATGATACATGAAGGAAAAATTCAATATCTTTAAGGCTGGAGAAAAATAGCCATGTTAATTCACAAATCTTTGCTTTTGTTGAATTATTTTGTTCATAGTTTGTTTCTTCTTCTTAAAGCTATTTGTTCATATTCTTTGAATAGTTACCTATGAGGTAATGAGTCAAACTAATAGATTTGTATCTATTTCCTATAAATTTTAGATATAAGATATTTATCAGATACTTAATAAAAATGTTCTTTATCAGTCCCTATTTTTCTTCTGATTATAGAATTTATTTTATTGACATAAAATAATTTTCCTATAATAAAAACCATCCACACTATCTTTAAAAAAAAACAACCTCATCTTCCATCTTAGAATCAAACTGTGCATTAGTTCCAAGGCAGAAGAGTGGTAAGGTCCAGGCAATGAAGGTTAAGTGACTTTCCTAGAGTCACATAGCTAGGAAGTATCTCAGGCCAGATTTGAACCCAGGATCTCCAGTCTCTTAGTCTTGCTGTCAATCCACTGAACCACCTAGCTACCCCACATCCACATTATCTTTTAAATTTTTTCTAACTCATTACTGATTATGCAGATTATTCACTACCTACATATGTGAAAGAAACAGTCTTCATTTTTTCTCATATTTTACTGGTGTAACTTTAATCCATTTGGAATTTGGTCATATATTTGACATAAATAGATAATATAGGTGGATATTTTTAAACACATATCTGTTCCAAGAACTGTGCTAAGTTCTATGGATATGAATACAGAAAGCAAGGTCCTCAAGGCAAAATGTTCTCTAAGATGGCAAGTTGGCAAGTAAGAAAGAGGAAAAGTCCAGAGAGACTACAGTGACAATATTTCTGAGTTGATTAAACTTTGGTTTTATTCCTTTCAGTGACCTACAGTTTCTCCAGGGGATCTAAATGCTCCTGAATCTTGTTCTTCCTTTCTGGAGATTCTTAATTTTATTTTCGTCCATAGTATTAGTTCATTTAATTAGGTCTTCTGTTTTTGATATTTATTCTTTCATTTTTTGTTCATTTTCCACTGAGATTTTCCTTATGAGGTTTCTTCCTTTCCCCTTCATTTTGAGTTGTCATTTTAAAATTTTATTTAATGAATTTCTTATTATGAAACCTTTTTCATGTTGCACTACAATTAGAATCCCAATGAGGTGATTGCATTGTCGTGCAAGTCATGGATCATATGTTTAGCTTTATTTAGAGGATTTTATCAGTTTTTATTGATTGTATCTACTTTTTAATCTACTACACCTGCAACTATCTCCATGGTGTTCTCTTGGCTTATGTTTTCCTCAAAGACTGCCAAGAGAGATGACCAGTTGTATTATTAAATGATATTCTTTGTTGCCCATGATGAAGCAAACTTTATGAATTCATTTCTTTTTTCCTTTAAGTAGAAAGTTTGAGGCATCAATCCATTTAGCCCCCACTTCATGTCTCCTTATTCACTAATAATAATATCAATATGAGTGCGGAAAAGTTATCCTAATAGCATATTGATACATGGGTCATCTATTTTGACTACTAGCAATGAAATATATGTTCTAAAATTCAAATCTATGATTTTTACCCTCTTTTCCTCACCTATCCAAAATCTTTTATATATCGCTAACATTTTTACTGTGTAAACAAGAAGACACAAAAAAGAGAGGCTATTTTGCCTTTTGTTTTGTTTTGGTTTTTTTTTTGTTTGGTATTTCTTGGATTCCCATAGATAAGTAATTCACAACCTGGTGACCAGTCATTTGATGATAAACCTTTCTGAATTTACCTAGGCTTGCCCTTTGACATTGGAAACAGGCTATAGCTGGACCCATACTAGAAACTATACCTTCTTAGTAGAACTTGCCGAAACTCAACTGGCACAGCCTTCTAGAATTCTACATCACCTCCATGATAAAATGGTGCAACAGACTAGGGTTTTTTCCTGAGAGTTTTCTGTCTATCTGACTGGCTATATATTTAAAGAGACATATATACATACATAAATATATTTTATGTACATATATGGAAAGCATAGCATATTAAAAAATTATTAAGAAGTGAAAAAGACCCTGGTTCAACTCATGTCCATGATACTTACTAGTTAAATGACTCTGTTATAGAAATTTAAACATTTTGTGCTTCAGGCAAGTCAACAGGTCTTAATGACTAAATAATAGGTGGTTGTGACATGTGCTGGTAGCAGGAGTTCTTCATTTTGATGAATTCAGTGAAACTTCATATATTTAGTAGTATGTTTCTATTCATATGCACACATATATGTTTATATTAACATGCATATACTTTGCTAGTTTTTTTATATAAAAGTGGGACCTGGGATACCTCTAAAGAGCTTTAAGAGCTAAAGAACATTACACAGAAGGTGATGGAAAGATTTGAGTTGGGTACAGTCTATAGTAACATGTAATCAATTAGAAACTGAAGGAGAACAGAAATAAAAGTTGTCATCAAAGAATGTGATGATAAGCTGTTTGTGTGGCCTGAGTGAATTATTTTTTTAAATCCTTACCTTCCATTTTAGAATCAATATTGTGTATTTGCTCCAGGGCATAAGAGTGGTAAGGGTTAAGCAATGGGGGTTAAGTGACTTGCCCAGAGTCACATAACTAGGAAATGTCTGAGGCCAGATTGAAGCCTAGGACCTCCTATCTCTAGTCCTGGTTCTCGATTCACTGGACTACCTAGCTGCCCACTATAACTAATATTTTAGTTATTTTTTGTAATTGAGCTTACTCAGGCATTGAAAATTGTTTTTTTAATTTTTAGTTTATGTTAAAAAAAATCCAAGAGGGCAATTCAATGAGATATTTGAGAAGATGAAGTGAACAGAGCCATTGGGGCAGGGAGTCTGGAGACAGGTGGCATTAGTATCACCTTCACCCCCATACCTAGGTGTTCAGTTCCTGGGGAGGAAGAGGAGATCATACTCTGGGGACAGTACCATCAGATTTTGGAATCAGTCCAAAAAGTCCATTTTTCAGCTGCTTTTCTATTCAGTGTTGACTTTCTCAATGGATACTCCCAATTTCTGTCATCCAGTAACAAAACATAAGATTAGTAGCTATTAATGTATTTGCCATAACGTGAGAATAAACCGTGGAAAATGGGTGCATGGAAATTGCAAGGAGGAAAGAGGAAAGGCTAAGGGTGCAAAGTGACTTGGCACAGATAATTTGCTACAGGAACAAGGGTTTTCCTGCATTAACTTATTCTGCTCATGGAGAAATAGAACACAAAACTCCCAGAGGAGTGCGGTAATTAAAGGCAGCTGACTTCTTCCTGGCCCAGAGCCATAGGAAGAGGAAATTGTTATTAGGCATAGTTGGGGGGTCATCTCAACCAAAATGGCAAATGAATTATGGTCATAGTCCCCCACCCAGCTGTACTGCTAACTGGAGCAGTACCTAGTAATGGACACTCTCAGAATCTCTGAAGGAGAGAGAGAGAGAGGGGGGGGAAAAAAAATAATATACATATATATATATATATATATGTATATATATATTTTTTTTTGCCTGCAAAAGTCTATATAGCCTCAAGACAGCAACTGGACCTTCAGTGCCTATATTATGTCTTCTTTCTCTCAATAACTCTCTCCCTAAACATACTACCAACAAACTCAGAATCTATCTTTATACCTTTTGATACATTTCCCCTACCCATACTCAACATGTTAGCCAAACTGGTCTTGTCAGGGTTTTTCACATGGTACACTGTTTTCTATGACCGAGCCTTTGCACTAGCTGTTCTCCCTGTTAGATATGAATTCTCTCTTCTTCTCTGACTCAAAAATTCAATCCTTCTCTTCCTTTGACACTCAGCTCCAACATCAACTCCTAGATGAAAACTTTCCTGATCTCCACAACTACTAGTGCCCTTCCTCTCAAACTACTTTGTATTTAAATACTTTGTCACTATTTTGAACTTATTTGATGTATATTTATTCTAAAACCCCTACCATACACATACACATGCACACATAGGTAGATAGATAAGTATAAATGTGTGTATATTCCCACTGATTTCTCCATATAGATTTTGTATTGCCTAATTATTTACATGTTATCTCCTCCATAAATATATGAGCTCCTTGAAAACAATATTTTTGCTACTTAGCACCAAACATGATGCATAATAATTACTTTCTAAATAGTTGATTGCTATTATCTCCCAGACAGAATTTAGGTATCATAAAAAGAAATGTGTTCTTTTTTTGTCATTGTATTGTCAGTACCTGACATCTAGTAGATAGTTAATAAATAATTGTCAGTTGATTGATTCTGTTCTTAATATTCTCAGTTGCATTAGAGCTACCATAAAAATGGCTTCTTTAAAAAGCCAATCCCATAAAAATTCACAGCCTTTTAAAAATTCCATTTTGACATTGTAGTTGGCAATGTTTTTATATTCTAGATTCCATATGAGGCTATAACATGCTAAAACCATTTCTAGACTGTTCCAAAATATTACCTTAGTTACAAAAAAAACAGAGCTACAGAAAAAGTTAAGTCCCACTCATAGCTAAGGAAAATATTTCAAGGACTTAGAAGAAAGTATGTACATTTTTTGTTGCTGGCATAGGTCAATCTAATAGATAAAAGTTGGTAATATCAGCATTTTACTAAATGCTTGGATAAATAAACAATAGCCAACAAAACTTGCCTTTTTATGTCTCTATAAAACAATCATTCTAAGACTACCCAAAGAAAAGTGATACTTTGGGGTGATTAGAGTTTTGGGGTGGCAAGAGAAGACTTTTATAACTTTCTAAGGAAAATACATTACTTTTACTTCCTTCCCTGAACAAATTGAAACTATTTTAATAAATGAAAAGTAAATGAAATAAAGTAAATGAAAAAATTCAGAAATATGTTTAAAATGCAACTACATAAAAAGGAAAGGGGAAAGTCATAGACATTTGGGGTTCAGTGAAAAGTCTAAAGCTATTTTTCTTATGTTTTGGGTTCAGCAAAATTTATTTTGCCAAGCTCTATTCCCCTAATTCTGAAAAGCCATGCATATTTCAAAGGAAATTTGATCCATATGTTTCTGATTCATTTACACTTAACTCATCAAAATGTTGTTTTGTAAGTGCTATTTGATGTCCAAAAAGCCTCATGAGCCTTTTCTTTTTGAACCCGGAAGCTTTATGTTGCCAGCAATAAAGAGAATTCAGACCCTGAGACATTGAGTCCTGCTTCCTAATGGCTGGTGTCTCAGAGAGAGAGAGCAGTGGTAGATGAATCTAAGGAATGATAAAGAACAGGGATTCTTAACCTTTTTTGTGTCTGACACCTTTGGCTATAAGGAGAAGTCAAGGGATCCTTCCTCAGAATAACATTTTTAAACATATAAAATAAACACACCGGATAACAAAGTATATTTATCAAATGAATATTTTTAAAACAATTCATGAAGCCCAGGGATTGGAAAAGAAGATGACAAAAAAGAACTCCATGGTAAAGCTTGAACTTGGCACCACTTAATTAACAGAATTGATATCCAGCAAATCCTTCCAGGTTCTTCAAAGAAATAAAAGCCACACCTCTTAGACTTAAAATGTTTTCCTCAACTATTATCCATGAATAAATATGCTTTTTGCAATACTACAACACAAATTTATTTCTTCTTGATACAAATATTTTATCATGCTGTACAAATGCAATTGTGTTTTCTTTACATATCTACAAAGGCATAACAGAGGATAGAAGAGTGGACATAAGTCAATAAAAACCTGGTTCAAATCCTATATCAGGTACTTATACGTAATTAGTGAGAACTTTAGTTTCCTTATGTGTAAACTGAGAATAATGATATCTCCTACCTCAAAAGATTGTTTTAAGAATGAAAAGATATTATCTGTAAATCACTTTGTAAACCTTGAAATTCCATGTAAATATCAGTTATTACTATCCTTATCATATACAATTTACTACTTGTTTTACATCTTGAGAGCTTTATCTTTAGTGATACTAAACTTTTTAGTTAATGAATAGACATCTTCAACTGTCATTTATTGTTGAGATATTTTTTTTACTTCTATGACATATCAAACTTCTCTGATATAAGTTCAAACATTATTACATGCTATACTTACTGTACTTTTTGGCTTGAATGTGTTTATTTTCTGCCAATAATTCAGAATAATTTTTCAAGTAGTTCTGATATCATAATGCAGTTATGCTGCTATCCTTTGATAGATATGGGGAAGGCTGAAGGCCCTTAAATGACAATGAGCTACAAGAGCTTAAAAGTTCTTCTTCCATTTAGCCAAAGCAACTAGGTTGATTTCTGTTTGAGCTTATCAAATAGTTAAACAAGATGACTTCTATTTCAAAAGATCTGTGGTAGGTTGATCTGAGTACTTTATGAACACAAGTATCTCAACTTCCTCCACTCCTTAGAAAATGATCTTCATAAACTACACCAACAATAGTTTTTAAAATCATGATATGTAGGCCAATCTTCTGGGAAGAATATCCCCTAATTCAATTAGACTAGTCCTTGGACAGTACAAAAAGCTTGCTACTAGACACATATGAGAAGTCTTTCTAGGTCAGACCTGCTAATATTTTTTATCTACCAGAATATACTTCAAGAATAAAGCCATGCAATCATAGGTTTAGGCCTAGACGAAAATGTATATTCCATATACTCCGATTATTCTAATTTTACAAATGAAGAAAGTGAAGTTTAGAGTAGATTTTCTCCTGGGTCCTCTTCCATTCTCCCTGTATATTATTTCACTTGGTGATCTTATCAATTCCTTTGTACTTAATTATAATTTCTCAGCATATAATTCTCAGCTATTTTTCTCTAGTTCTAACCTCCCTTCTGACCTCCACCTACCTATTAGACATCTCTGACTGCAGGTCCATAGAAATATTAAACTAATCATATCCAAAGTTAAACTCATTATCTTTCCTCCAAAATCTTTCCCTCTTCTTAATTTCCCTTTTACCATTAAGGGCACCACTACCTTCCAAGTTACCCAGGTTGCCAACCTAGATGTGATCCCCAACTCATCACTCTCATTCCTCTCCCATAATATGTTGCCAAGTCTTGTCATTTATCATAACCCCTTTCTCTCCTCTGATCTCTCCTGTACCATCCTGGTGTAAAACCTGATCACTTCACATCTGGACTATATTAATAGCTTCCTGTGTTGTTTCCCTGTCTTGTCTCTAAATGCTCTAATCCACCCCTAACTCAGCTGTCAAACTGAACTTCCTAAAGCACAGTGTGGCTACATCATCCCCTATTCAAAAAATTACAGTTGCTAGCTATCATCTCTAGAATAAAATATAAACTTGTGTGTTTAGCTTTTATAATCTTTCAAAATCTAGTCCCTTCCTCCCTGGCTAGGCTTCTCACAACTTCTGCCTTATTCCCTTCCCTCATGTCCTCTCTGATCCAGTGTAATTGGCTGTCTTTGTTTCTCAAAGAGAGTCCTGACTATGGACATTTTCACTAACTTCCATGTCTAGAATCCTCTCTTCATCTACTCTTCCTATCTGTCTTGTCTTCCTCCAAGTTTCAACTAAAATCCCACCCTTGTGGGTCCTCCTTAATCTTTCAGTCCTCCTTAATTTATAAGTCCTCCTGAATTTTATCTTTTCTAAAAACCTTTACCTTCCGACTTAGAATCAATACTTGATTTAAAGGAGACATTATAATAGAATCTCCATAAATATTAGCCAGATTTTTTAAACAAAAGAAGCACTTGGTAAGGGACCCCATATATTGCCCCAAGAGTTTTTAAATAATCTGTTCAATCCTTTTAAAGCCCCCTCCATTTGGGAAAAAAAAACGGTCATTCTGCAAATTCCTATTTTTATATAGTACTGATTAAACATCATCCTGCGTGTGGTACCCCTGCTGCAATTGTGATTCTGGTTACATCTCCAAACAATCAATAATAGAGTATGATGTCATTTAAAAGGGTCCCTGTAAATGATCTCTCACATTTTTTCCATCAGTGTACTAAAAGAATTTTGTTGTGCACAACCCACAGACCAAGAACAAAGAGATGGGGAGTGCTCCCAAAGTCAGACTGACTTCGACCAACAAATATTTATTGAGAGCCTGGTGCCTAAACATCACTGTGCCAGGACCTGTGGGGGATACAAACAGCTAGATGCTATGGAGATCCACATTGAAATCCAAGACTGGAATGGGAACATCTTATAGGAGGGACACATTCCCTTGCTCCCCTAAAAAGCACTTGATGTACAAAATGCCACATATACACACAGAAGAGCTTAACAGGAATACTTTTTCCCATTTTCAAATTGGAATTTTCAAATTCATATAAATATATGATTTTTTGTTACATGTGGTTAGGAGGAATCAGTATATATATATATATATATATATATATATATATACATATATATGTGTGTGTGTGTGTGTATACATATATATATTTAAATACATAGGGTTGCAAAATACCATGAAAAAAAGTAAAGGAAACTGATTATGCTTATATTCTGATTATGTTTATGGTTGGGCAGGATGTCTATATCTATAAAGAGCCACCCCTCCCCACACACAGAGCTTCTCACCCTTAAAAGATCTACCCAACATGCCAGAAACCTTTCTCTAGTTCTTGTAATATCCCAAGAGCACTTAGTCTGCCCATCTGTTGCCTCATGTTCTCACTATGTGATTAATTTACCTCATTATCCCTAATGATGTCATTGACCTCATTTCTTGCATGCAAATGTCTGTTGGTAAAATGCTTCTTTCTCACTGTGTCAACCAGGTCCCTCTGATGATGGTAATTAGATTGATTTCAAGATCACACTGTTCCTTGATTTGGAGCCATTGAGTTTCACCCAAAGAATATGCATGTTCAAGAGTTGAGCTTTGGTGGAAATGAACAATTTGGGATCCTTAAATGAACTATACAGTTTCCCAATTGCAATCCAGTTCAATTTCCTCTTTGCCCTCAATTGTGAGCCCAACTCACTGACCTCATGTAACCAACATACACAATACTGATGGGCTGATTCAATAGGATGCTTGCTCAAATATATGGTCTACAGCAGTGATGGGCAAACTTTTTAAAGTGGGGGCCAAAGTAAAGGAAATGCTCATCTGTCAGCCTGTTGCTATGGCAATTCTTTCGAAGTTTCATTGTATTGCATCCTACTCAATGAATTCATCAGATTAGGAATTATGTCCCCAGCTGGGATAGAACATTTCAGGGGGCTGCATCTGGCCCGTGGGCTGTAGTTTGCCCATCACTGGTCTACAGTAGCCAAGCTATAAGTCTCCTCTGCAAAATCTACAGTGATGCAAAATAAATCTAGTATGTTTAGCAAGCATAAAATACCATGTAAAAATATCAAAGAACTTCATCTTCAATGAGATGCTAATAAAGTAGTATGCTAAGTGCCAAAAAAAAAAAAGGGATACTTTCTGTATTTTATGTCTGGAAACCATTTGGAAGGGGCAAGATCATTATGGGTAGTATCTATTCAATGCAATTTTTCAAATCCCATGAGAATACATTAAGCATTCCCTGAATAAGAGATGAAACACTGAGTGCTAAGGATATGAAAAACAGTCCTTGCCCTCTAGGTGCTTACATGATACTAGAGGGGTACAGTATGTACATAGATAAGTTTTCCCAGGAGTTACTGTATTTAAATAGTAATTCCCCAAAGTAATTTCTATTCCCTAGTTTATAGAACACTCAATTGTTGAGTTAAGTTTTGTCTTATTTCATATTAGTCTAATCTTCTTCACTGGTTTGTTTCTTGGGTTTTTTTTATCAGTACTAAGTAGTTCTGGTGATGATTGACTTGTGTGAGGCCTGTAAGTGTTATTTCCCCTTCAAGAGCTATTCTTTTAAAGGTGGTTTAGAAGAAAGAAAATCAAAGATTTATCTTTAAATTTTCCATATATTCCTGAAATAATAGATAATTTTTGAGCTAGAGACTGTTATTTAGTAAGGAAGGACACTCTCCAACTCTCAAGTTATATAACATAAATCTATCTATGCCAGCTCCAAGGTATACTGGCCTCATGAGCTTCTGCTATTTATCTTTTTTTACCCTTACCTTCTGTCTTAGAATCAATGTTGTGCGTTGGTTCTAAGGGGAAAAAGTGGAAAAGATGAGATAGCAAGGGTTAAGTGACTTGCCTAGGGTCACACAGCTACAGAGTATTGGAAGTTACATTTGAACCCAGGACCTCCTATATCTAGACTTGGCTTTCAATCCACTGAGCCACCTAGCTGCTCCCCGTGTTACTTTTAATAGTCAGTCAAAGGACTCAATCTGTTTAAAGCAAAGGAATTTAATTTAAAAAGGCATGTCAAGGAAGGAAAAAATAAAATAAAATATTTATTTCACAAACCTGAGTTATACTCTCCCACAAATATATGTATCATCTATGGCAAATGTGGACATATAGAGAAGCATACATATAAGGTACTCATGTAGCCTGGGCAATTATATGGGAAAGCACATGTGTAGGGAACACTTGTGATCCAGAGAATATGTGTAGAGGGGTAAATAATGCCTCTCATACTGTGGGTTAATGATACATTCTGGTGATGTTATTATGCTGCTCCCACTGGGTCAGCTCCCTCCTTATCTATCACAGATGTTCTTCTACTGAATAGTGCCCAATTAATTATAACAATGTTTATTGGATTGGATTAGGTATTGTCCTATTGTTGGATGTTGCCCATTTATTCTCACTGGACACAGCCAAGAATGGTTCCACTGAACAAATGACCATGGAGCTATTCTTTGCTTCCAGTTTCTGGCTGGAATCACAATCTTAGATATCTCTTCTTCATGAGAAGAAGAGTTGCCTCTTCTGGTCTCTTTTATTTCAAAGCCAGAAGCTTTACTATAATTGTTTTAGGAAATCTTTCATCCTTGGCCACAGTACCAATAATAGTCCTCAGGAAAGGGCATGCATGGTAATTAATCCCCTTTAAGCTTTGTTCCTTTAATTAGTGACTGATCTTATTCCTTCAGTCTTAGTTCTTTTCAACCCCACAGTGGAAGATTCTCAACTCCAAGTGCTAAACTCTTTAGAAAATAAAGCAGAAATATGGCTAACAAAATAAATGCTGCTTTTAGGCTCATCTGCTTAAAATTCAACTTATTGGTTCAAAGGCTATTATCTCTTAACTAAGTTATAGAAGGCATTCCATATGCTTACTTATTTTGCATTAGTTTGGGAGCCATGTAATGTCTGTTAGTTAAATAACTACCAAATGGATGATATGGAGATAGAAGTGATAAGACTTAGATACATAGGAAATAAGTCAATTCCTAATAAACTCCAAACTGCTATTTTCAATTGAACAACAAATATCTGAGTTTCTCTGTTATATTCAAATTTTGTTTCATTAAATATTATTTAAAACAAAAGTTACAAATCTTATCATTTGGGAGTTGTAAACCTTTTTTATGTTAAGGACACAAAATTTTTATTATCATGGTGCTTGCTGTCACGGAATTTAACCTGTACAGTATACCACATAAATGATATTCTCCTTTTTTGGAACATTTCTTGAAGCAATAGAAATAAGACTAGGTTTGGAATCAGATGAGTCTGATGGACAAGCCTTGCTTGTTATGACAAGAAGTTTATTTCATCTCTCCAGGTCTCTTGTTTCCTCATCTATAAAATAAAGGAGTTAATGGCCAATAAAGTTCCTTCTAGTTCTTTTATACTTTTTATTTGCCCAAAACTACATTTTGTGAAAAGAAAGAGAATAAAAGTAATTGGTAATGGAAAGTTTCTTATGGAGGAAATGACACTGCTCAATAGTCTCTATTAACATTTTTTTAAATAATACTACTACCAAAAACTGGAAACTGAAGGAATGTCCAGCAATTCGGGAATCAGTAAATCAGGAATTGATCAGATTTCTTAAACCTAATGAAGTTATTTGTCTTTTCAATGCTGTTATTGTATAAATTGTTCTCCTGAAACTTCTTAATTCACTCTGTGCCAGTATGTATAAACCTTCGAAGCTTCTCTAAATCTGTCCCACCATTTCTTATAGCATGTATATCATTTACATACCATAAAATGATCAGTTTTCTCCCAACTGAACTGCTTTTCAGTTCTTTGCCCAGACAAAAAGAGGTGTTTATATATATATATATATACATATATATATATGTATATATATATATTTGTATGTAAACCCACAATGTGGATGGAGATATATAGATATATGTGTGTTTTTATACATAATTTCAAATTGCTTTTGAAAATGGCTGTACCTATTCACAGTTCCACTAAGAGTGTATCAATGTACCTGTTTCCCTATAGTTTCTCCAACATTTGTTATTTTACTTTTTTGATCATAATCTAAAGGTATCAGGTAGAACTTCAGAATTGTTTTAAATTGCTTTTCTCTAATAGTCACAACATATTTTTTTTCACATAGCTGTTGATAGCTTTGACTTCTTTCTTGTAAAACTTGTTCACATCTTTTGACCTTCAATCAAGTGAAGTATGCCCCTTATATATTTGAATTTGTTTCTTATCCATCTTGAAAATGAGACCTTTAGCTGAGAAATTTGCTGTGAATATTTCCTTCCTAATTTTAGCTACCTTGCTTTTGTTTGTGTGCAAATGTTTTAATTTTGACATTGAAATTGTCCATTTGTTTTCTGTGATTATCTCTAACCCTTGTTTTTGGCACAGACTATTCCTCTTTTCATAGATATGAAGTATAATTTCTATCAAGATTCTCTAGAGTCTTCTCTTTCATCTTTTCTTCAGTAAATTCAATCAGATTCACATAGCACAATTGGTTCAGATACTTCCCAGTTGGTGAGAACTCTCTCAATTTCTTGTTTGTTATGTTTTTCCTTTTAATCTCCTTCAGAATCAGCAAATTTGTTTTTATTTTGATACCCCTCTCTGGTATTATTTTTCCTCTTGACCACTTCTTCCTGTCCTCATTTGTTTCCCAGTTGAGTTAGATGCTTTTTTATCCCAAAGGTATGAGTATATATGCCTGTGAATGAACTCCTTTGTCTGGTACAGATAAGAGTGAGATTCATCTGATGTCAATTGCTCCCAACCCTTATTCACTCTTGGTATATACTCTTCTTTTCATGCATCTAAGTTATAATAAATAGGAAGTTCCACTTCATTTTCCTTTCTACATTAGTGTATTTCTTTTATTCTCCCTTTCGCCCTCCCCTTACTGATCTCCTTCTAGATTCTCTGTTTCTCTTAGTTATCATCCTCAATATCTTTTTAAAGACATCTTTTAAAGGGACACTTGTTTGATCACTATTAGAATGTCAGCCCATCCCAGATGCTTAAATACTTTTATCTATTAAATTAATCTTGAATTTTGGTTTTGTATCTCATTCTTACTTAGCTCTGGTCTTGTCATTAGGAGTGCTTCAAAGTCCTCTATTCCACTAAAAAAAACATTTTTTCTCTTGTAGCATTACAATCAGTTTTAAAGGGTTATTTTTGGTTATAAGCCTACATCTTTTATGTTTTGAAATAATGTATTTAGGGTCTCCTTTCATATACAATTGAAGCTGTCAGATCTTGTGTGATTCTGATTAGGGTTACTTACTACTTAAATTCACTCTCTGATCATATATAATATATTTCTTTAATTCGGAAGTTCAAGAATTTGGCTTTGACATTTCTGGCATTTTTTTTCCTTTTAATGTTTTAATTAGTCATTGGTGACATCTTTCTATTTTCACTTTGGCTACTAGTTCTAATAGTTCTCTATAATTTTCGTTGATCACTTCTTGAAATTTAGTGTACAGAGTTTTTTACCCTGGCTTTAAGAGAGTCCAATGATTTTTCAATTATGTCAAATTTTTTCTAGATCAGTTTCTTGTTAATAGCAGATATGTTACCCTTTCTTCAATTTTTTAAGAAAAAGAAAAGTATCTACTATTAATAAATATGTGTAAGATATATATATATATATACATATATATAAAAGTTATTCAGACATTTTCAGTTGTGTCCAACTCTTTATGAACACATTTGGGATTTTCTTAGAAAAGAAACTGGAGTGCTTTGCTATTTATAGATGAGGATCTAAGGCAAACAGGGTTAAGTGACTTGCCCAGGGACACACAACTAGTAAGTATATAAAGTCAGATTTGAAGTCAGGAAAAATAAATCCTCCTGACTCCAGGCTCAGTACTCTATCTACTGTACTATGCAACTGACCACATATACTATACATAAAAGGAGTGAGAGAGCCAGAGGAAGAAAGACAGAGACAGTGATAGTGACCACGACAGAAACAGAGACAGAAATAAAGAGAGAGAATTAGAGGTAGTTGTTAGGGTCCCTGGTCCTGGAGTTTAAAATACTGTAATAATTAAAATTGTGTGTCTAAATGTAATAATTAAAAATCTGGTTTGATAAAGATAATAATGTTTAGAAAAAGAATTGTCATGGTTGCCATTTATAAAAGTTAAAGTTAAACTATGCATCAATAGGCTGTTAGTAGCTTTATAGCAAGGTAGAGATATTAAAGTGGGAAATATAGGAAGGAAGTAGAAAATATCACCTAGCTAAAAATACCCTAAGTCCTAATCCTAGAGCCTCCAGACCATGAATGTGAATCCAAATGCAAAACTAAGAATGAAGAGCCCAACAATGTGCCAAGCAATGAATGAGCCAAAAATCACAAGAATGAAGAGCAAATCTCTCTCAGGCTCCTGCTTATGTATAGTTTTCTCTACCCATCAGCTCTCCTCATCACATCTCAGGAATCAATCACAGCCATGGGCAGTGCTTGTGGTCTGTAAGGTGTGAACTTTCTTTGTTAGTGACTAACTAAATGTTAAGTAGGGATACTTTAAGTTCTTGATTGATTAATTTAAAATAGACAAAAGGAATAAGAATTTCCTTTCACAATACTTAAGTTTAAATATGGCCTTAGACATATACTAACTTTATAACTCTGAGCAAGTCCTTTGAAGATTGTCTGCTTCAGTGCCCTTATCCACAAAATATGGATAATAATAGCATGTCAACAGTTGTTGTGAGGATCAAATGAGATGGTATTTGTGAAGTGGTTAGCACAATGGCAAACTCTAGTAGGTGCTTAATAAATTCTTATTCCCTTTCCCTATTTCTTGCTATCTCCTGGAATCACTGATTTCTATTAGGTCCATTCAAATTTTCAAGAAATCTATTACTTGGATAAGGTTGACCATTTTCTGTTGTAATTTACTTATCTCCTTCTTTTTCTTTCCTCTCTTACTTTATTACATTCAGGTAGTAGCTTTGGAAAAGATTTTTTTTTCTTTGAATCTCTGCTAGCAATGATTATGGGGTTTTTCCCCTTCTAGGTTAGATTTTGGAGTATCTCTGAATCCATTACCATTTTTTATAGTGGCTTATATCTTTTTTAGTTTACTCATCTCTCCAGATTTAGTTCTTAAAGTCAGATTTTTGTGCCTGAGCCAGACACCAGCCCTTCATTGTGTTGATGAGTGGAGTGGTTGTCTCTGCCATTTGACGGTTCACAATGCTAGCTATTCAGGATGATCTGTGGCACCTGAGGATAGAATGCTAGGGACCTCAGGACCCCAGGGCCTGAAGTGTCCTATCCAAAGAGCTACTGTGACTACATAGTCTAGTTGCTGGTATATTCAATGGCTTCAACCCCTTTGAGGTATTCTTATAGGAAAATTCTACGCTTGCTATGTTGAGATATGAAAACTTGCAAAGCTGTGTCTCTGAATAGTGTCTCTTTTCCCCGCTTACTTGTCTCATCACTCATATTCTTTCTGCAGCTATCTCCCCTTTTACCCTGTCTCATATTATGAGATGGTCTTCCACCTACCAACATTAATTTCTCTATCTATTCAAGCAATCATATTCCTTTTGATCTCTTCCAATAGGTTGCCCTCTTTGTCATCCTCACTGTCAGTTATTTTCAAATTCTCTACATCTATTGGATCATTCCCTATTTCCTGCAAGTATGCCCAAGGTTCTCCCATTCCGAAAAAAAAAACCCTCACTTCATCCTTCCAACTCCATTAATTATCATTCTGTATTTCTTCTGAGCTTTGTGGTCAAATTCCTCTAAATGGCAATGTAAAATATGTGCCTCCACTTTCTGTCTTTTTTTCTTAACCCCTTACTATCCATCTTCCAACTTTATCATTCTACTGAAACCACTCTCTCTAAAGTTACCAATGATTAGTTTTCAGATTCAATGGATTTTTTCTCAATTGTCATTATCCTTGACCTCTCTGCTACAATCTTTAACACTGCTGACCTCCTTCTCCTCCTTGATACTATCTTCTCTCCAGGTTTACAGAACATCATTTACCCTGGTTCTCCTTTTACCTATTGGATCACTCCTCCTTTTCTTTTGCTGGATCCTCATTCCACGTCATGCTTTCTATTCATGGATGTTCCATAGAATTCTCTCCTTGGCTTGCTTCTCCTTCTTCACTATTTCACGTATTCGTCTTATCAGCTCCCATGGATTTAATTACTATCTCTCTATCCTGATCATTTTCAGATCTACATATCTTGCCCCAACCTCTCTGTTAACTTGAAATTTCATATTCCCAATTGCCTTTCATACATGTTGAACTTGATATCCACAAGATATTTTACACTCAATATGTCCATTCTGAATTAAATATGTTTCCTGCTATATTCTACCTCCTTGGTTCCTATTACTGGTGAGTACAACATCATCCTCCCAGTCACTAGGGCTCATAACCTAGGAGTCATCTATGATTCCTCACTATCTGTCACCACCCATAATCAATATGTTTCCAAAGCTTGCAACCTTTGTAATATGTCTTGAATTCATCTACCTTCTTTCCTTAAACTGCTGCCACCCAGGTATATAGTAGGCTCTTATCACCTCACAACTGAACTATTATAATAGCCTGGTGGACTTGTCTGCCTGAAGTCTTTTCCCGAATTCACTGCCCATTCAGCAACCAAAACAATTTTCCTAAAGTACATGTCCAATCATGTCACCCTCCTAGTCAATAAACACCAGTGGCTCCCTATTACCTGCAAGATTAAATACAAAATTCTCTCCTTCATATTCAAAGCCTTTCATAAACTAGCCTCTTCCTATCTTTCCATATTTCTTGACTCCCTGCCATGTACTCTTTGATCTAGAGACTGGTCTCCTTCCTATTCCACAAACGAAATACTCTTTCCTCAGCTCTGTTCATTTTCTCTGACTGTCCAACATGCTTAGAATGTCCTCCCTCTTCATATCCACCTACTGACTTCACTGGCTTTCTTCAAATCTCAACTAAAATCCCATCTGCTAGAAACCTTTCCCCAACCCTTCTTAATTCAAGTTAATTAATTCTATTTAATCTGTGTATAGCTTGGTTGCTTATATTATTTGTCATCTTCCTCATCAGATCATGATTTCCTTGAGGGAAGAACTGTCTTTTACCTCTTTTTGTATTTCTAGCACTTAGAATACTGTTTAGAGCATAGTAAATATCACTATTGTGCCAAGATTTTATTGATTTTTAATTGATTTATGTTTTTCATGGAGCTGTTAATTAGCACAATTATTCTGGAAGGCAACTTGAAGTTATGCTTTTAAAAAGCGAATAAAACATCTATACTCTTTGACCTAGATATCCTGCTATTAGGACTATACCCCAGGTGGCCAAACGTAGAAAGGTCTGACATCGCCCAAAATGTTTATGGAAGTATAAGCAAGTTGTTACTAAAAATCATTGTCCCATGCAAAATCATGCAATAAAAACCACAGGGCTTATGGGGGAAATGAAGTTAGGGAAATAACTGAGACTGAAATTGATCATCTCAACTGGGCTTTTCCCTATGAAGATGGCTTAGAGAAATCAAAATTGAAAGGGTTCAGTCATCATCATATCTGTTCTGGATTAGGTGGGATGGGTTGAGGGTCTGCCTGTCTTCCCTTTTCTTCCATTCCTGCCTCTCTGGACCTCTAACTGTAGCTCCCCTTAGTGTTATACCACTCACTCCCAATACCTCTCAGTGCATCCTGAATCAAGCAAGTTGAGTCCCCAGTGCTTTCTTAAAGCCAAGTATCACCTCTTCCAACAGGCCCCAAAGAGTACTCTCTTTAGTATCCCATCCCTAACCAGTTCAGAAGTCACTTTCCTGCTGTATATCCTGCCTACCACTGTGGTACAGTTTCCCTCATATCAAAATCACACATAAGCAAACACAGAATTTTAGCTGTGCTCAAACCTTTCCTTAATATGTCAATCACCTTTTAATAATTTACATTTTTGAGACAACCATCATATTAGAGCTGCCTGTACACTCTGTGGTACCAACAAACTAGAAACTGAAAAATAGCTAAGCAAATTGTGGTGCATGCATATCATGCAATGCTGCTTTACTGTAAAAAAAAAACAAAAGAATATTAAAGAAATTGAGAAGCATTGGAAGTCTCATATAAACTGATACAAAATGAATTAACTAGAAAATCAAGGAAACAATATACATAATGACGACAACAATGCAAATGTAGAGAACAAAAGAACTGAATCTGTTCTTTATATCATTATAATGTTCAAGCTCCTTCTTAAAGAAGTGCATTAGAGGTCATTGGAGTGCATCTACATTCCTTCTTTGGAAAGACGGAAAAGTTTCCATTTAGAGACATTTATATATATTTATATATATATTAGACTTTAGTAAAGCATTGCTTTGTTTCATGGGGTCACTTTTTTTCTTTTTATTCTTCATTACAAGAAATGATTCTCTGATGGGAGAGAGAAAGAGAAGGTGGTAAAAGAGAAAGAGAAGGTAGAAAAGGTAGTGCCATGCTAAAGTTGGAGTCAAGAAGGCCTGAGCCTAAATCCTGCCTCAAATATTTACTGGCTGTGAAACCCTGACTAAGTCACTTAATCTCATGGAGTTTCCCTTTTCACATCTGTCGAATGAAGTTGTATCTGATGGCCTCTATGTTTCCTTCTAGCTCTAAATCTAAGATCTTATGTAAGAAAGAAAAATATCAAAAATTTGTAAAAAGAGAAAGTTTTGGGGGAAATATACAAATAAAGAGAGCAGTGGTTGAGAACTAAGAAGTAAAATCTATGAAGTTTAACATTTAGTTTGGAAACAACAGTCTGCCTCCAACAACAAGAATAAAGGAGTAAGTCATCTAGACTCAGAGTCAAAGAAAAGCACTGGGTTTGTGGGTAAGCATAAGAGATATGGACAATATCTTGCCAAGGGGTAAATTTAAGTAATGTTTAGAAAAATTTTGCTTTCTAAGCATTTTGGATGTTTTATTTATGAACATAATTTCCATTTTTTGCATTAAATAGATATTTTAAAAGGGGATAATTAAAATCACCCTTTTCTCCACTGTCCCTTTTTCACTTTTAGTTGAAGTTATCTATAGTGTAATAGTAAGGGGATGAGAATAAAAAAGAAAGAGAAGCTATACATGTTTTCTCCACATCATATTTCCAAGACAATGTGGCATGTTATCTGAAGTCATGTCAGTGACAGCCAAAAATGCTTGGCAATAAAAGTCAGTTTGTACTGATTAGAAACTGCTTGAATCTTGAACCTAGTTTATATAGTACAACAACATATATTTCAGAACTTTTGTTAAAAAGAGGCAAGGCAAATGTCACATAATTATACTTGTTTCTACTTTTTTAGGAGGAAGGGAGGGAAGGATAAAGAGAGTGGTAGGCAGGAAAGAGAGAAGAGAGAAAGAGGCAGAGGAGAAAGAGAAGAAAGAAAAGGAGAGAAAGAGATAAGAAGAGAGACAGAGAAAGAAACAGAAAGAGAGAGATGTTAAAAGAGAATTGAGAAAGAAAATTGTCTTTTGCTCTTCTTAGCACTGTCTCACTGGACCTCAAGTTATTTCTCTCCAATCACATCCCTAGCCTTGGGAATGTTTGAACTTTCCTGAATGTCCCCAACAACCTTGGATTTCTAGTCATGTGACAAGAAAAGAGAGCTGAACTCTGGCTTTGATTAGTTAGGAGCACATCTGCAAGTCGAATTTATAACACAAAACAATCTCAGTTGCTGATCTTGTTCTGTCTTCTGGACCATACAGTGTTAGTGTCAACAATCACAGTCAACAGCACTGCTAGGGCTAACATAAACATTTCAGAAATCCTAAGTTTAATATCGTTGTTCAGAAGTTGGACCAAGCTCTGACTAAACTCTTCAGCACTTGAGACCGCAGGCTGACTGGCTTTGATACATTTCCAGAAGAAAGTGTATCCAAACCTGAACACTGGGATAAAAGGAAATGTTCCTGGCTTTGGGAACGGATGCAGCCAATAAACATCTCTGGTGGGCGGGTGAATGCAAGAATGGAAGCAAAAGAGGATCTAGAATAGTCAAAGTGTTTATGGAGAATGGGCTGAATTCTGTGGGTGCCACTGTTAGCACAGAAAGGGAGGTCAAAAAGGGTGAGGCTATTGCTCTCTGTGGCAGGAGCTCATCCACAGAAATTGCTTTTTGGGCCACATTTTAGGAGAGGTGGAGTGGAATACTCTAATGCCATTCCCATTGTGTGAAGGCTTTCTTGATGGACAGACAGGCTATGCAAAAGGAAAGAAAAGACTAGGAGAGTGGGGTAGGAAAGGGAATCCTTTGGATTTCTTCTTTCTTTTTTTTCCTATGTGTAGATGACAAAATCTACACACAACAGAAATTATATGATAAGTATGTTGTATGGGAGATTCTTTTTTCTGGTATGAATTGGACTAGATGACTACTGATATCCTTTACGACTCTAAGATTCAGAGATTCTCTTCTTTTCCCCATTATTCCCTGGTTCTATGCATCTAAGATTAGGTCTGAACTTCAGAAATACTCTAGGTTATGTGATTGATAAAACCTTGCAAAAACTTACAATTCTTTAAATTTTCTTTAATTTTTTAAATTTAGTTTTCATAGAATTTATAACGAAGATAGTAGGGGGATCATTTGGTCCAACCCCTTTATTTTAACATGAGGAAACTGAAGGCCAGAAAATAAAAGTTATTTGTGCCAGGCTTGCAGGCAGTATACTTGAACCTAAGTTCCCTAAACCCAAACCAAGTTCTATCACATCATGTTGTGCAGGAGTTGAATCTGTATAATGGAGGATATGTTAATCATAACTTTTGCCAGTTATTATTGTTTAACAAAGGGTTTCTAAATATAAGCAAGGCATCTAGGTGGCACAATGCCCAGAGTCCAGAAGACCTGGATTCAAATCTGGTCTCAGACACTTCCTAGCTATGTGACCCTGAGTGAATCACTTAATCCCATTTGCCTGTCTGTCTCAAAATCATTGCTACAATGGAAAGTAAAAAGTTCGATAGATAAATAAATAAATAAACAAACAAACAAACAAACAAATAAATAAATAAATAAATGAATGCAGAGTGGTCACTTCTGACTATATACTGTCTAAATTCATTAATAATGACTGAGGTCATGGAAATATGTTCAGGAAAACCTAGAACATTGGGAACTTGTGATACTTATAGCTAGACAGAGACTGTATCAGAGCCACAAGCTCAGATGAAAAGGAAGGGATACCCAGAAAGGATGCAAAATAGCTTCCCTTTATGTATCACTAAAACTTTACATGTGACCTCATTTGAGCCTGTGAGGTTGTAATTATGACTATTATTTCCATTTTAGATATGAGGAAACTGAGGCCAAAAAAAGTGATTTACTTGTTTAGAGTCACCCAACTAGCAAGCTATCATAGCCAGGTCTTCCTGACTCCAAGGCTGGGGCTCTACTCACTACTCTCCGGTGCCTCTCTGGCATGGCATGATGCTAGAGTCCTTTATGAGCGTGCATTTAATAACACAGCCTTCTTACCAGTCAAAGGGAATATTCTGAAAATATCAGAGAGATGAAACAGCCAAAAGTACTTGATGGGGGGGGGTGAAGGGCTAGTGCTGGTACTGGCTTTCTGTAATCATCCGAGTGTAGAAATTAACTGCTTAAAATGTTAAATCAAAAGGGATTCATGTGCCTTCTGACTTTTCAAATCACTTTAAGTCATTAAGTCCTATGATTTTAAGTCCTTAGAGGACCAGAGCCATAATTAACTTATTGTGGTTGTTTCATAGAAACGTGAACCTAATAAAGAATTTTGATCTTAATGGGGATTATTAACAAGCTAATTGACTAAATTAATCAATGTATTGTTATTAAGCTATTTTCTCAGAATTGTACCCTGTAGTATACAGAATTGGGGTGATAAAGTTTTTTCTAGCTTTGGCTGAGTTCCAAAAGCTGTTAGAGGTTTGGAATCTTGGGAAAAGGTAGTTGGCTGGATCTTCTGTGGAGGGAGGTTGTCAAGAGCGGAGCTGCTTTGATTATCTAGCTTTAATATTGAAATTTAGCCTAGCTTTGTCATATTTACTTAAGAAATTATTATTTTAGATAAACCCTTTATATCTTCCTTTCCTAATACCATCCCTGCCTTCCCTCCCTTACCTTCTATGTCTGTGGAGTTAATAAGGAGAGTAATTAGAGAGGAGTTAAATCTGTGAAGGGTTACCTAATTGACAGCATTGGTTATAGTTAGTCAGTCATCATTTATTCCCTTTAGATAGCAATAGCACTTAGTAAAGCTGAGTTTAAAGGCAGGTCCTTACTCAGACTCCATCTTTGCTTCCCTTCCCCCACCTGAGGTTCCTGAGACAACTGATAGGGCTTTCCTTTGATCCACCTTCCTAACAAACATCCTTCAAACAAAATAAACCCTTGTGTGTTTCAACAGCCCTATTAGTGTAATTTGTCTGTTAGTTATCAAGAGGGAAGAAGAGGGAAAGAGACAACATATTCTGGGCTTAGAGGGAAGCTGGGCATCCATCTTGAAGGAAGGTGTTACTTCAAAACAGGTCCCTTCCTGTGAAATTAACTAAAGCCTGTTTGTTAATTTCAGTCTAGTTTATTTCCCTCAGCTTGTGTTTGAGTCTAAGTCCCAGTCTGTAAGCCTGCTGTGTTTGTCTATTTAGTTTAATTTCTCTTCTCCCTAAAAGATCTCTGTTTCCCTTCTGTGTTATACTCCTGACTTCAGTCCTATTATACCCTGAATCTCCTTTAATCCCAACCTACCTGTAACCGAGATTACCCACTTAGCAAGTCTCCAACATTCTCCTTTCAAACTTCCTTATACCCCACCTTTCCTCAAATTACCCACATTACAACCCTTATCAGGAACAGAGAACACTGCCATTACCAAATGCCTACCAACAAATTCCACCTAAATGTCTTCTGGAACCTCATATTCAACGAGCCAAACTATACTCATCATCTAAACCTATTTATCTTCTTGATTTTCCCTCTCTTTGTTGATAACATCACCATTCTCCCATTCTTCAGTTCTTCAGTTATTTTTCACTTGTGTTCAACCATTTGTGACCCATTTGGGATTTTCTTGGCAAAGATACCAGAGTGATTTGCCATTTCCTTCTCTAGTTCATTTTGTAAATGAAGAAACTGAAGCTTAAAGGGTTAAGTGACTTGTCCAGAGTCACATAGCTAGTAAGTATTTAACTCCAGATTGGAATTCAGGAAAATGAGTCTTCCTGACTTTAGGCCAGCCCTCTTTCCATTAGGAAAGTGCTCCATTCTCCTCACCCTTAAGGATGAAAACTTGTATCATCTTGGAGCCCTTCTCTTTAGTCCTCCATATTCTTTCATTTTCTCAGTCCCTCTGATTGCTTCTTCACAGCATATTTCTTATCCATCCCCATCTTACCATTCTTACTGTTGCCACTCTGGGTTAGGTCTTCAACTCTTTTCGGAACTATTACAAAGTATTATTCATGATCTCCCTGCATACAGTCTCATGTGATTTTATTCCATTTCAACAGTTGCCAACTTGTTCTTTAAGGAAATAACAGGTCAGATTCACCCAGCTCCATTCCTGAGAAATCATAAATAATTCTCCACTATATGTCAAATAAATTCCATCCAAAATAAATAGCCAACATTTAAGGCCCTCTCCAGTTTTCTTCCAATTTACATATTCAACCTCATCTCACATTCTCCCCACATACTTATCCCCATGTCCTTAAAACTAAACTCTCAATACTCCAAGCAGCATTTTAAGACTACAAATTGAGAGCCTCTAGGTGGCTCAATGGATTGACAACCAGGTCTAAATAAAGGAGGTTCTGGGTCCAAATTTGACCTCAGACACTTCCTAACTATGCTACCCTGGGCAAGTCACTTACCTCCTATTGCCTAACCCTTCCATTCTTCTACCTTCAAATCAATATATACACATACATGTATACATATATATGTATTTTTTTACAAAAAGACTATAAGTTAACATGTAAATGCCAATCTTCTTGAGCAGAGAAAGTTCCTCACTGAGAATTCCATATCCCAATGAATTCATGGGTTATGGAAAGTAAAAATGATGCTACGATTATTCACCATTCTCTGATCACATACTATGTCACATTTTTGCCTTTGCTTGTTGCATTTCGTACACCTAAAATGCCTTCCCTTATCCTCATATATTGATATCCTATCTATCAAGGGCCAGCTCAAATATTCTTTCCCTTTTGACACTTTTCCTGACTGCAACTGGAAATGATTGATCCTACTCTAATTTGACCTCCTATCAATTTGTATTAATTAGCCTTATGCACTTAGCATATTAAATCACATATTTAATTATAAATATGTATCTGTGAAATTGTATCTGTGTCCAGATTTAATATCTAATCAATTACAAACTCATAGAGGGCAGGGATTATGGTCATCCTTGTACAGGCAGTTAGTGACACAATTTTAGGATAGGGCGCTGGATTTGAGTCAACAAATTTGGCCTAAGAATCTTTCTAACTGTGGGACCTCAGATGAGTCATTTAACATCAGTTGTTTATTGTTTTGTTTTAACTCTAAAATGGGGATAATAATAACCCTTATCTCAAGTGGTTTTAATGAGAATCAAATGGGATAATATTTATAAAAAGCATGTAGAACAGTGCCTGGCACACAGTAGCTACTATGTAAATGCTGATTGTTTTTCTTCCCCTTATCTCTTATCCCCACCACCACCACCCTCAGACCTTGAGAAGAATCTTGCAAAGAGAAGACAATAAGGATTTAGCACTTATTATTTTGATAATTGCATTGTCTTAGTTTTGTGTCCACAGCTATTTGTAAACTTCTTGAGGGCAGGATCAAGGACTTTGGTTTCTATTTGTGCTTCACAGCCCCTAGACAGGGAGAACAATTTGTTCTCATGGCCATGAAGGTGGATGAATCAGGCACTGTGACATGTTTGGAATTTGGTCAGACACTGAGAACAGCGAGGTCATCTGCTGCATCCCAGGCCAATGCCAGTCACACAGGTTTTTGTGTTGCCACTGGACTTCAATGTGTCTGAAAGAGAGAGATGGAAGACTTTCTGCAATTCTGCCTCACTTAAATCAAAATCACAAGTGAGTCAAGACATCACCCTGTAATGTTTTTGGTCCTCTCTGAAAACAAAGGACAAACAACAACAGGGTTGTTCTAGACAGGGTTCAGCACTCAATGGGTTCTTTTGTTGAATTGTTTAATAGGTGTTAAGTTTAAAAAGAGAAGACCTTAATGGGAATTCTGTAAAAGCCAAGATCTAATTTATCAGTGTATTAGTTTTGTCTCTTTTTAGCTTTTGTGCTGGACTTCTGAACATTGGGAATAGGGAACCAACCCCCAGATAAGAAAACTGCTTCTAACAATAGAGAACATCATCTCTCCTACAACTTATAATCTTATATAGTTTCCTGAAGATTTAAGAGATAAAAAATAACCCAGGACACACATTCAATATGTATCAAGACTTGAACCCTACCAAGTGCTCCTGATTCCAGTCCTAGCTTGCTATCCACTGCCCTATGCTATCTCTTTCACTGTATGGAGTGTTTTGTAAACAGCAGAGGGTCAAGGGTACCAGGTCAGAGTTCTAAGGGTTGAGGCATATAAGAAATACAAATTGAACAAAATATTCATAGAAGTGTCTGAGGCAGTACGCTGGTAGGTTTCGGTTATACTTTTCATAAAGATTACATACCCCTGCAGATGCTAACAGAACATTCCCTATGATCTTTTGGAGTTTCCTGGAGAAAAAATCCTGTTTTGAGGTCCAGTGAATCAGTCATCCATTAGGGAATGTACAGGCTCCTTCTGCTATGGACTACATGCTTTGCATTCAGTGTCTCCTTTGTGCCATCAAGTAAATCAAATCCACTGGGCAGGCTGGAAATTTTTGCATTGCCCTTCAGTGAAGTGTAAGGTGATGGGAGAGGAGATTTGGCCACCCCCAGCAGAGAAAGCAAGAAGAAAAGATTAAGACAAGAATTCAGACATACTTTTTTTCTCTCTAAATTTGGCCATATTCCTTGGCAGTGGTGCCCCAACAACAATTTGCAATTTCATAGCCAAAATCGCTTACCAACCATAAAATGAAAGAAGTATTATATGTGCCCAGTTCTTTGTTTTCCTAATGATTCTGCAGGCCATGAAATTAACCAGGGAATTATTTGCTATTATCCATAGGCATGGCAGGAAAAAAAAGGGCAGCAGGACCTTTAGAGGCCCAACTCCAGGCAAGGACTCCTTTCCTCAGTCCTTGATACCAGCTGCTAAACTGTTCAGTTCTCTCTTGTATTCTGGAGTGAGTACGCTACAAGCTGAGGTTGTTAAAGGCTAGTTATTTTAAGGAGCTTGTTAGTGAGCCACCTGAAATGGTGTAGGCTATAAAGTAGACCATAAATGTCACTTGCGGTTGAGGAAAATGCACGGATATTGGTTCATTAAAACACATACACAAACACATGAGTACATTAGGAAAGCAGCAGATGTGCTACTGTTTTATTCATAGATTATATAAGACTCAACAAAAAAGGGAGCTTCATGGAAAAAGGGAATCATTTACTCAGACTGTCTGGAAAGTAAAAAATCAGAGGTGTGCCTGCTGGTGTAGAGGCAGGAGATTCTAGGGTTAGAAAATCTCTAACACCAAACATCTGTGTGACTTGGTAAAGTCTTTTAAACCACCCTGGACTCATTTTCTCCATCTTTAAAATTAGGGAGTTAAAATTAGATGGACTCTGTGGTTACTTCGAATTTGTCCATGTTTTCTCTCCTACTAACCAAAAAGATCAAATATCTAGCATTTAAAAGATGAAGAAGCTGAGACCCAGATAGGTTAATACAGCTTATGTCCGAGACAAGAACTCCAAGATTCTTGGACTTCAGATCCAAAACTTTACTACAAAGGATAAAATGAGTGTCTCATTGCCTGCCTGTGCTCAGAGTTGATGCTAAAGTTAGTGATATTAGGCAGAAGAAATGGATCTCAAGACTTTTGGAAATGAAAACTTAAGTTAGTGACCCAAATGTCCAAAAAAAACCCTTTCCCTTATTTCACAATAAAAGCAAAGAAAACAATGACCTCGCACCCCCTACCTAATCTCACCCTTGATCACTTCTCTGACACCAAGCCTAGTAAAAACCAAAAGGCATTTTGAAAAGAGAGCCAAGAAACATCTGCTTTGACTTGCATATTTCTCTCCAAAAAGCAAAACTGAGAAGATAAAAGTTGCATGTTTCAATGGGCCATGCAAGACGGAGGAGAAGGTTCAACTGTTTATCCCACTTGACCTTGGCTATAACACAGGATCACATTGATCCTGATAGAGAGATTAAGACACATAGTCCAGAAATACTCATCAAGAAAGCTCAAAAGTTTGAGAGTCCTTAAAGTTCTCTGGCTCTTGAGCTTCATGTGGAATAAGCAGGGAAGCTCCCAGCTACAAATGGAGCAAGATTTTAAGTTATTGTGGAGAATTTCAAAGATAAAGACAGCCTGCAGGCCACACTGAACTCTTTTTCAAATGCTATTACTGCTCCAGAAGACATTGTCAAGAAAACACACATACCTGTGAGGGGTTACTGAAAGATTTCTCTCTTCTGAAAAAAAAAAAAGTGTACACTGTACTATGTGAGGAATAGATGAAAAACACTATGACAAACAAAATAAATTGTCTGTCCAGATGTTTTTCATTCCACCATAATACAAAACCCTAACAGATGTGGGTCTTTTTGAAAGTCTCTTAATGGGGGCAGTTAGAGAGTACAGTGGATAGAACAGCAGGCTTGGAGTTGGGAGTAGCTGGGTTCAAATCTGGCCTCAGACACTTCCTAGCTATGTGAGCCTGTGCAAATCACTTAACCATATTTGCCTTGCCTCTCTTCTGTCTTAGAATTGATACTAAGAGAGAGGGTAAGGATTTTTTTTAAAAAATCCCCCAACCTCTCTGTTCCTGTTTCCTCTTTTATAAAAGGAATGCCTTCTAAGATTTCCTCCAGTTCTAAATTAATGCTTCCATATTATATGGACATTATAATGACAATGAAAACCCTGTGTGTTTTTTCAGTTGATAATGAATCAAGAATTAAATGTAATTGGTTGACAACATGAGGCCTGAGACTAAGCTCAAAAATCTATAGAGGTGACAAAATATTCTACATTTATATGTCTTCTATCTCCTACATTGTTTTAGGGTAAATCACCTTGAGCTAAGTGTTAACATTCTTGGGTTCTGGTTTTAGAACTGTCACTATCTAATCCCATGGCTTCAAATAACTTTACCTCTCTGGTGATGAATAGGGCAATATCTGACCTCAGAGATGAAAATTTCAGAGATAAAAACATCACACTGACTCTTGTTGCTGTTTCTTGTTTGTTGTTTCCTTATTTGAAGAGGAAATTATAGATTTGGATTATATGCATCCTAATGTCTCTTCTGGAACTCTTTCTAAGGTCTATCACAGAAACTAGGAGTTAACCTGTGAGAGTTCTTCAAAAATGTTGGAGAGTTTCCGTTGCCAATAGAGTAATACATAAACTATTTAGGCTGATATTTGAAACCCTTCATAAGACAGATCCAACCTGCCAATTCCCCAATGAAAGCTGCTTTTTCCAGTCTAGTATACTCACTCTGAACATATCATACTCAATCCTTGCATCTCTTTGCTTCTCCTAAGGGTCATCTCAGAATGCCTTCTATGTGGTATTTTTCTCCATCTATACAAACCCTATCAGCCCCTCAAGATCCAAAGCAAATGTCTATGAAGCCATCCCTTTTCATTCAACCACACAATGATCTCTTATTCTCCTGAACTCACAGCATTACACTGCAATTATCATAAGTTCATATGACTACAGATATAATTGTACAAGGCAGAGGTGTCAAATATGCAGCATGAGGATGGGAAGTGGGGAGAGAATATCACGATATCACCCATGACACTCCTTAACACTCCTTATTGAGAAATATTTCTCAAAATAAATAAAAATATGTTACAACATAAATAATGTCAATTTGTGGTTTTCTAGTTGCCTGTAGGGATCTGTTTCTAATTTGTGTTTGACACCACTGCTGTGAGGGACCTTAGAGGGTATCTAATTCAAACTACCTTTTTGTAGGTAAAGAAATGATACCCAGGAAAGTTAAAGGACTTGGTCATGGTCTCATAAGTGACATGCATCAGAACTGAGATTATGAATTGGGGCTCAATGATGACAGAGTCAGGGCTCTTTACAATGTACCATCCTACCTCCCCACTTTTCATTATAATTTAATTCGTTCAAGTAAATGCCTGATCCCCCACTAGATTATAAATTCCTGTCCCATATAGTTAATAACAATGCATCCCTAATACATTATTATACATATAGCTGGCACTCAATAAATGTTTCTTTAAAGAATGAATGAGAAATAAACACTTTTTACATTTTTTATTTATGACAATGATTTTGGAAATACAAAATATGATCAATTGAAAGGACACATTCTTAAATAAAAGGCAAAAATTTGATTATCAGAAGACAGTTGCCCATGCCTCATTGAGCTTGGGTGGTATATGGGGTCTCTACTTATAAATTTCATCTCTATTACACTGAAAAGAGAGGGGATATACAACAGTGAAAAATTCCCAGATTTTGCTTTTAAGTCTTCTCAAACGCATTTGAAAGGAATAATTCCACCATATTGTATTTACAGTCCCAAACACAATGTTATCAAGAAAAGAAGAGGATTTTATCTTTTTTTTTTTGCTATAGTGTCTGAAAATCTCGCTTTCTTTAATCAGTAGATTAATATATATATATACATATATATATATATCTTTAATTTATTTCTTTTGCTTCAAGTGATTTTAAGTTTTTCTTTCTATTTCTATCAACGTTTCTTTCTTGACCTTGTGATTTTGTGGGGCCTATCTGTTTGAAATGAACATGGCTGTTTCATTCAGTTACTAATAGCACCATTTCCTACTATATTCAAAAACCAGGGCAAAATGACTAACAAAAACAATCAAAGTGAAAGGAATTAGACACATAGATTAATCTGTTTGTGGATTTTCCCAGTATCACTAACTCCTGTTGCCAGACATCTCAATGTTTTGTATCCAATTATATGTTTATGTCAGAGATCAGTCTGGAGAAATAATTACATTAACAACTATAGGCAAACGAAGAAAATAAAAGGCTTTGAAATTATAAAAGAAACTTGCAACATCTCCAGCAACAAAAACTTGCTCCTTCCTACCATATGGAAAGTTTCCTTCATTGCTAATTAGATCTTACCATTCCATTGCTCTTTGCTACATAAATACCAGTTTTACACTGCTCATAACTCCAATCAGTTTTTCCTATGCTAATGACTGAGGAAACTTGGTACATATTTTCCTTGCCTGGCATTGTAGCTTGTCAGCCGGGATTTGAGAGGGAAACACAAAGAACAATTGCAGCTCAGTGGCAAAAACAAACACCTAGAAGGAAGAAATAGTGTAACAAAGCCAGGAACAGAGCAGGTGATTGAAATAGGGTCCAGGTTTATTCATCATGCAAGATATTCATCCAGCAGATGTGAACTAAAAGACCATCAGTCTGTAAGTTCTATGAAGCATTTGGGGTTTTTTGGTTCCCAGTCCAAGTTCACTGTAGCAAACTTTGTTTGTTTGTTTTGGGGGGAGGCTGGGGTTGACCAAGATATATTTCATAAATGAACTTGACTTATTTCTTCACAACAAAGTTATTAGAAAAACTGAAACCAACTGAGTTTATTATATGTTGTTTGCAAAAACAACTAATAAAAATAGGCTTAGTGGAAAAGAATCCTTGTAATAGAATCCCTGGGCCCGTCTATTAGAATATGTTGCCCCCTGTACCCTACCTTAAAAGGGCAAATTTAAGCATCTTACTCAGATAAACAGGAGCACTGTTAAAGGCAGCCAAAGTAAAGTCTAAGCCAATAATAACACAAGGCACACACATGCCCTTCATAGCCTGCAATTATGGAGCTCAGCCTGTGACCACAACATATGGTATGAGACCGCAGATGCCTCATAGAACTTACAGACTCCAGACCTTTTGTGAGATCCCACTCAGGTGAGCCAGATCACACCAAGGACAGCCATTCTGGTCAACTCTTTCAAAGCCACTGAAGTGGAGGAGTTGTTGCAAGTTCCTCTATCAGGATGGTCAAAGTCTGACAAAGGAACAGTACTTTTTGATAGCCAGTGGGCTGGGTCTCAAAGTAGAAATATAGCTTACTTAGTTTCTGAAGCACCGAACAGGGCACACTGAGAATTGAGGAGGGTTCTTCCTTGAGGAAGCTGTTTTATTTAAAATTAACCAAACCTAAAAACTCCCTTTATAGAACTTTTGCTTAAGGACCTCGAATTTGAACTTCATCACTGATTGATACAAATAGTTTGGTTTGACTTTCAAAAGAGATGAAGATGGATGGGACAGAAAAAGGGGGAAAGGGAGAAGAGGGTAAAGAAGAAAAAATATCCATTCATATAAAGAATTCCATATTTCTCTGTATTCATCATGTTCATTTTCTTGTTTTGTTTTTTTAACCCTCACTTTCCATCTTAGAATCAATACAGTATATTAGTTGTAAGGCAGAAAAGCAGAAAGAGCTATGTAGTGGGAGTTATGAGATTTGCCCAGGGGCACACAGATAGGAAGTGTCTGATATCAAATCTGAACCCAGGATCTCCCATTTCTCAGCCTGGCTTTCAATCCACTAAGACACCTGGCTACCCCCTCCCCCATGTTCATTGTTTCTGAAAGCACAGATTATTTCCCCATAATCATGAAATACATTTTGTTTAGCTATTTCCCAGTCCATGGATACTCACTTTGTTCCCAGTTCTCTGCTACCACAAAGTATAAATTTTTTTGTTGAAAATTTAAGTCTTTCTTTTTATTATTTACTTCCTTGGGGTATATTTCTAATAATGGGATTTCTCATTCTAGGGGTCTGATAACTTTAGTAACTGTCTTTATATAATTTCAGTTTGATTTCTACAATGGCTGTACAAATTTATGATGTTTGAGTGTGTCTGTCTTTCTGATCACTTTCATTTTTTGTCAGTTTTACCAATTAGCTGAATTTAAAGTGAAAGGTCAAGACTTTCTTGATTTGTATTTCTCTTATTAGTTGAGTGGATGCATTTTTCACATGGCTCTTAATATATTGCAATTCATCTTTTTTTAAAAAAAAAAACCCTTAACTTCTGTGTATTGACTTATAGGTAGAAGAGTGGTAAGGGTAGGCAATGGGGGTCAAGTGACTTGCCCAGGGTCACACAGCTGGGAAGTGTCTGAGGCCGGATTTGAACCTAGGATCTCCCGCCTCTAGGCCTGGCTCTCAATCCACTGAGCTACCCAGCTGCCCCCTTGCAATTCATCTTTTGAGAAATGTCTGTTCATGTCCTTTGCTTACCTATCTCCTAGGGAATGACAGTACTATAGACTTTAGAACTCAGAGATTACCTAGCATGGCCCCCTTGGGGAAAACTGAAGGTTTAAGAAATTAGAACCCAAAGTCACACAGGCAGTAAATAGCAGAATTAGGTTCACATTGAGGTCCTCTGAATCCTGAGTTGCAATTAAAAGGTTTTCTAAGTGTTATACTTACCTTGTCCTACAAGATAATAAGGATATTCACATAAATGATGAAAATATTTTGGAAGGGTTGTAGAAAGTCGGGTACATTAGCACCACTGACACACTACTAATGAAGCTTTGAACTGGTTTAACCAATTAAGAAAATAATTTGGCATTATACTAAAGCAAATAGCTAAATAATCTATAACTTTTGAGTGGAGAGCTCACTGCTAGTCATATAACCCAAGAAAGTCTCCCTTTCTCCTAATATCATGAGAGTGCCAGTAGAACACTCTGATTCCATAATCTCCCACTCTTGTCATGTGATCAGACTATCTCTACAATCATACAATTCTTTGATTACATATTTTGCTCCTGTTCATCAGAATTCCCCATTTTTTATGTGTTACATAGCCTTCTTATATCTGCCACAAGTCTTCCTGTTACCCTCTGTATGTCATCCATTTTAAACTCTTCAGAAACATTTGAATTCCATGTCACTCTCATATAATAACACTAGAAGAATGTTGGTATTAAAAATATGGGCTTTGCTTACATGAGAAGCTTGGGTTCATTAAAGGAGCTTTGTGGTTTCCTGAAGACAATCAAACATACTCTTTTCCTCCTGTTTAATTCCAGAATCAGAACCATCTTTCTGTTTTGTCTATTCCAGACATAAATACTGATAGGCAAACTATATGGGTTATCCACTCAAATTCAGACTGGAATATGAGCAATAGAAATTCTTCATCTACTTGGGCTTTACTACGTAGATAAAGTCAAATTCCTATAAGTGATTATGAATCTCTCCTAGGAAATTCTGCAGTCTTCTCTGACTTGGTGGAATAAATGTTGTCAGCCACAAACAAAAAAGTCTAGGGAAGTTCACCAACCATTAGACAATCCCTCTTCAACCTGAATTCTGCGCTGTCATCCCACTGGCAAATGCCATTGATGCCACTGATATTGTTTTATGCCCTGCTTGATATTGATAATCTGAGGGCAACTGAACAAAGTAAGTTCTCTTGTATCTTCCATGGCCTCTTGAATAATTTTAATGTGTGAATGGAAGACATCTTATAAAATGTCCATAAGGCAGCATCTTGTATATGTCTCTCAATGCCCTCAAAATTATGTTAACTCAAGCATGTATTTCCTCTGTATCTATTTTATTCAATTCAAGTGGTTTTATCATCATTATTCTTACTATACTTTTTACCTCTATCTTTCATGTGAGTATATCTGTGTTGGAGATGTGAGATTCCAGATGTGGTGGCTCCCCTCTCTTTTACTATTGAAAAAATTTGTCATGTTGAATTTTTTCAAATAGCTTCCATTTTTCTTCTTGTTTAGTCTTCCTTCCATTTGTATCATTGAATGTCTTTAGAAAAACTTTGGTTAGATGGTTATCTTACCAAACTTTCTTTAAATTGGTTTTTACCATCCATTTCTGCTCTCTGCTTCATGAGTTGATGTTACTTAGAACTTCATCATCCTTTTAATAAGGTATTACAAGCTAGTTTTTTTAGAGTCCAAAATTACCTTTGACAAGTTTTTCTCTCCATTTGGCAAGTAAGTCAGATGCTTGGTGACTAAGGTGCTTTCTAACTTTTTTGGTCTCCTTGTTTTTCATTTTATTCATTATTGCCAAGGTCAGTATTCATTTCCCATTTTTTGTTTTCAATTATTAAGTTAATAGATCAAAGTTAAATTGTTTCAAATTGTATGGCTTTTCTTTTTCTCATTTTTTTTGGGTTTTTTCCTCATTCAAATTTTGGGTCTAACTAGTTATTGATCTGACTATACATGCTCAGTTGAATCTAAAATAACTTCTACATTAATAACAAAGTCTTTTCCTGTCTGTTGCTATTTTTGAATTTGCCATATTTGGTGACTACCAATTCTTTTCTCAAAGTTTTTATGAAATACGGGCATGAAGTTTCTATGTAATCTGCAATTGTTTGACATTTATGTACCTCTATGAGAAGTGTCTATGCAGTTATTTAAGTACAAATTCCTTCTTTCTTCTGATTTCATTTATAATAAGAATGTCAAGACTAATATGATTTAACTCCTCCAGAACATGTCCACTCATTGGTAATTGGATAAGAATTTCATAGTTTTAGTACCAATAGCCAAATTAAAGTTTATTGCTTTCTAAAATCCATGTGATATTTAGTATCATCTGACCTTTTTCATAGTCCCATCACTGGAAAAGAGAGAGGAGGCAATATCCTGCTAGGAATCATTTTTTTTCTGTTTCTTGGATTGCTGTGGTTAAATAACTTTCAACATGTGGCCAGCCTTTTGGTGATATGATTATCTCTGGGTTCCTTGTCAAATCCTTAAAAAAGAAATCTAGTCTATTGCCTGGGACATTCTCAAAGGTTTTTTGTTGTGGTAGAACTGGACAGAACTTTTGTTTCAATCATGTAGCCTTTGAGAACTCAAGGTCATGTGCAACTATAATGAGACATCAAAGGAGAACTTTTTAGAAGACATCAGAAAAAAGAAATGAAACGATTTCTGCCCTCAAGGCACTTGCGTTCTATTGGTAGAGAATATACATATATATGAATATACATTTAAATAAAATCAATATGATGCTTTATTTTGTTGTTTAGCTTTCCAATCCTGTGAAGCCTGTCAACTTATCTTCACATTTCAGCATTACTGCCAATACACAAGCTGAAATACTCCAAGATGATTACCTTATCAGATTTTGGGAATGCAACAATAAGTTTGTCCAGTTCCCTTTAGAATCTTTCCTTCCATCTGTACATGTTTTGGTCACGTGGTGAAATGAAAACACAATAATATCTATGGCTCATCATCCAGTTTCTGAAGCAAAGGGATTTCATCTCAGCCCATGCTGGTCAGAATTAAGGAGTTCCTTCCTTTGGGGGGTTACGGCATAGGGAAAAAATGTCTCAAATCTCATGTTTCATCCTCTGTCATTGAATCATAGATCTAGAATTGGAAGGAACTTTGGAGATCACCTAGTAAAGTGATCTGTCACTATCAAGCTATTATTTATATTCCTTCTGTTATTTCCAGGAACAATGTGTTTAGTACATACCAGGTCCAAAAGCTTCCTGGTGATTATACTCTCCAAGTAAGTAAGAATATGAGTCAGTAGCACTTTCCTTTGGACCCAAAGAACACAGGCCTTGTACTTCTTAGTGGCATCTGCTGCTACCATAGATCAATAAATTTTTATTGTTATTTTACTTCTTTCTTAGCCCAGAACTCCAAAGTCATGTGATACATTTATGACCATAGAAACACTTTGTAGAGTAAAAACTGCTTCCAAGTATTGCATGCAGGATCAGTTACAGCTCAGTGTAGCATTCTATTGCATTATTCCAACACTAGCGGTTGTTTCAATAGTAATGTGCCCTGTAGGAAATCAAGGAAATTGAATCCCTCAGGAGTCACTCCATTTCTCCCTGACTTTTATCGCTTATTATAGTTTTTGTCATATAACTGTGCCCACTGACAGACATCAAAAGGCAATTGAAACAAAAAAATTATTATATGAAACAAAATTCATAGGCACTCTGGGAGAAGTTCTAGAATCTTAGCTATGCTTCCAATTTACTCTGGCTCACTTCCCTCTCCTAAGGAATCACTATAGCTTCAGTTTCTTATGACGAATGCAATCAAGCATCTTGAACTATGTTAATTTTCCCTAAGACACATTGTATGTTAAATTCAAAGCTCATTAACGCAGTACCCATATCTGGCAGGTAGTAGCCAGCTTGATGCTTACAAAAATTAAATCAGTGGGTTATTTTGCATTTACACTTGAGATTTAACTCCAAACACATGGTCTTTCAACTTAATGATGACAATCCACTTTGAAGCTAAGAATACTAAATTTTATAGATAACAAGTCTTCTTGTAGTAAATATCTCAAAATGAGAGCACTTCTCTATTTTACTACACTACTGACTTATCTACACATGGTTCTGTTGCACAAAGTGTAAAGGTGGGGCAACAGGGATGTTAATTATTATTAAAATATAACCTAAATGGTTTGTGGATACACACTGGGTTGAAGGAGAGACAGGACTAACCAGGATAGGGAGACCAGGGTTCACTGTTTTAACTGACACAGGAATGGTAGTTGGCCCAACTGTCACCCAGCTCACCCTAGGCCAGGGTCTAATGAGCCAGCAGGCAAGGTAAAAAATTATACAGTTTAATTGAGGGTAACTAAATAAAGGACGGAATAGGGGATTCTACACTTGAAACCCTAAGGGCAAACCACAGGGGGAAGGGAGGGACTTAACTACTCTATCCTATTGACCTAAGCCAGACAGGGCCCAAAGGAAGCAGTACTGAAGTCACAGGGAAAGCTCCTCCAAACCTGGTTCCAGCCAGGTTTGGTCAGCATAGCTAAAGGGCCTGAGGGTGGCTTTGGGGTCTCACAGTAATCCAAGGATGGTCCCTGGATGCCAAGAGTCAACTCTACCAGGAGATCCAAGGTACCCAGGTAGGGAGAGTGAGTTTGAAATGCTGTCCACCAGATCCCAAACCACTTCCCCACTTGGTGCAGCTCTGCAGGTCTTGTCCACTTGCTGAAAGCCTCCACCTCTCAGGATCCCAGGGAATCTGGATGCAGTTTTTCCCTAACTCTGAGATCTCCCAGGGCTAGCAACAGTTATGTCTAACCACTAATGGAGCCCCTCTCCGAGCACAAGCCTCACTTCCTGCTCCTTCATTCCATCTTGGAATCCTCCAGCCCTTCCTGCTAGGTCCAACACTATTACTAAATTAATTGCTAAATAAACCCTCACAACAAAAGGAAAGCCTTCACTTTCATCATGGAAACTCATTGCACACCAGGAGGATTTCTCACATTGGAAACATCCTCCATCTATAAATCCTCACCTTCTGGTTGGCTGGTTCCTCCCAGAGTCTCTAATTTAAAGAGAAGGACAAGATGAAGAATGTCTTGACATTCATATCCAAGGTGCACTGCTAACACATCTCTATAGAATTTTCTATAACAACCCCCCTGTTCCCCTTCCATATCAACTTTGCTCCCATTTCTGTGTGCCCCCCGTTAGAATTTAAACCTCGTAAGGGCAGGAATTATCTTCTTTGTGATTGCATTTGTGTTTCTAGCATTTATCATAGTGTCGGGTATATAATAAATGCTTAGTAAATGTTTATTGGCTGATTTGCTTCACACTGAAAAAAGGCAGTGAGATTCTTAGTATGCACCAACTGAACTGCCTTACTATTGCCAAACTGAAACTTTAGCTTCCACAAGCATTCCAGCCATGTGATTCGAGAATGTGCAGCCTTCACACAATGTATGCCCAAGTCAAGTCCTAAAATTGGTCCTTTAATGCTTTCCAGCATTTTAGCCTTTTTTTCTACATCTATTATTTGCTAATATTATGGCATGCGAGATTTAAAATGCTTTAATCAAATGTATTATTTCCATCATTCTTCCCCAGAAAAATATAGTTCTGTTCCTGAGAAACTTATTACTTTACACCAGTAATATTCAGGTTTTTAAAGAACTCTCTACCCTTTACCATCTGTGGGTACTATACATTTTTCTACACACTTGTCAATCAACTGCTCCACTATATCTCCAGGCAAACCTTGGGCCATTAGAGTTTCAAACTTTCTTCATCTTCAAAGGAAGATTTAGTGACTAGCATTCAAGTATTCTTCCCAATAGCTTATTTCATCAAGAATTATTGAATGATCAACTGTTTCTGATAGTTTCTAGAAAACAAACTGGGCCTTTTTTTAACTCCAAATACTTATTAGTGATATCTTCACATTTTCAAATAAAACTATACATGGCTTCAGTGCTCCTATAATGTCCTCATTTTTAATTTGATCAGTCTATGTCTAGAATTAAAATATACCTATGTATTTCTATGCTAGTTTCTATACTATTTCCATTTTGCTCAGATTTTAATTAGATTTGGATTATGAAACAATAGCATAAGTTGTAAGTACATACACATACAGTACTATGCAATAGGGACAACAAAGTGACATAGCAGATAGAGTGTCCCATCTGCAGTGAGGAAGTCATCTGCCTGAGTTCAAATCTAGGTGCAGATACTTACTAACTCGTGAGCCTGGGCAAGTCACTTAACTCTGTTTCCTCAGTTTCCTCACCTGTAAAATTAGCTGGAGAAGGAAATGTAAGCCACTCTGGTATCTTTGCCAAGGAAATCCAAATGGGGTCACGGAGAGTAGGATATGACTGAAACTGAACAACAAAAACACATGTAAAAACAATAACAATAATCATTAAAGCATATACACAAATATAAATAATAATATGTACAGTAGCACCATACAATGTACATATAATTGAACAATAATAGGATCAATTGCAAATTGCTACTATTAGCTCTTGGGAACATTGCATCAAAAGTATAGATAATAACATGGACTTATAGATACCATTTATAGGAACTCCCATAAGACATACTCACTGAGTTGTCCAGAAGAAAGGAAATGCTAAAGGGGAGAAATATATTAAATATCAAATTGGAAAGCAAACCTTTCCCATGAATAAAAAAGTTAAAATTTTTGAAGTACTTTTCAGCAGAAAATTTTAATTTGAATAAAAGAAAAATATCTTTAAACTAAAAATACACACACACACACACACACACACACACACACAATTCAAAGTTGAACTACCAAAGAACCAGTGCACATGGAAAGTATTTGTCTCCATCTACCTAAAGACAGTTTGGCTAATACATTGAAAATAAGAAGTCGGTGTACCTTTTCACAGGGTCCCAGAAGGCTACTCTCTGTTTGTAAGAGACAGAATGGTGCTTGAGGTACAAGTGACAATAGTTCTCCCAAAGTAATCTTATGCAGATAACCGTCCAGTGATTCCCTTGTGCTTTCTGGGTTCTGCATTCCAACTTAACAGTATGATACAATTTCCTCACAAAATCTCATAAATTTCTTTGGCTTATGCCCCCACCATTTGGAATTGTATGTTGTTCTCACAGCACAGTCCCCAAAGAAATCATTTACTTGGCATATATACTAAATAGAATTTATTAACAGGAAATTGAAAATAAAATGTAATCACATTAACATCTAAAGGGGCTTAACCACTGCTGCCCCTTCTGGCAGAGTTTGTATTCCCTCTTCTCTCTTTTCTGTATCCTGTCCATCACTTTCAATGGGTATAGTTTTTGCAGCCAATAATCAGCAAATTTTCTTTATCCCAGCAGCACCAAGGGAAGACTAACCTTCCTTATCTGAACAAGCTCACACCTCTTGTCAAATGACACTCTTGACTGCCTAATGGAGAATTTAAAGGGAAAGCCCTGAGATATGGAAAAGATTGGGCTATCTCATCTAGTTAGTACACAGTTAATTAAGTAATGAGCAGCCACTACCAATCATCTGTGCCAATCTCTGTGATTCTGAAGTAAAATTGACAAATTTTTACCATGTACCTACTATTTTATTTATCCTTTAATTCTTTAATAGTTCTGTCATCTCACTGATGTGCAGATTCCCTCCGGTGGTAGAAGCCATAATTCATCCATGCCTTATTAGCTTGTGTGACCCATTTCCAACATCTTGTGTAACTTTTCCATAGAGTGTACAATTAATGTAGTGACCTTCATCTAGGTTTGCCTTCAGGAAGTAGCATGTGCCAAGCAAATCAAGCCACCACCACTACCTTGGTCTTGATGAAAACAGCCTAGAATTATTATCCAAGAATCTTGATGATGGCTATTTCCCTTAAACCACCAAACTTGCTTCTTGCCTAGCCACTGATTCCATCATTGAGGGAACGAATAGTTATGAGAACGGGGTCCACATTCATCATCACTACAAGCAACAGCTGCCAACCAATTATCTCAAATAGGCATATGGGCACAAGAGCCCTGAGAGTGGGAATATTTATTAGGCCAAACCTTGCAGTCATCATCATCTAGGGAAAAAGTTCCTATGGAGAATGGGTCAGTCATCTTGACCAATTGCTTGCCAACTGCAACCTACAAGGCAGTGTAAGTGTGGATTTGGGGTAAAGCAAGGATAACTAAGCACTTATCTTGGAAGGGGACTGGAAGCCAACCCCATGGAACTCTGAGAGAATTCCATTTGGGTGGGGCTAGCACCAAGAGGAGTTTGGAAGAGGCTTCTCAACTGTCACTTCTCTCCTGATTGGATGAGGAGTTGGGGGGTTGGTTCTTTGGTTGGGAGGTTTAGATTGTGGGGTGGATCCTGAGTGAATTGGGTTCCTCTGTACTTCTATATGTGACTCTTGGGAGATCACAAATATCAACAAAGAAGACATTGAACAGCCATTCTCCAATTTGGCCAGAGAGGCAGAACTCCTAGGGGAGGAACAGCTTTGAATGAGGGGGAGTCCTTTCCCTGATCCTGCCTGAATCCATTGATTCTGTTACTTCCCTTTTATATTAGCTTAGAAATATTTGATAGGAGACTGTAGGGGGGAAGAGAGAGTTAGCTACTGTGACCAAGTCACTGAAGAGGTCCAGAGCTGCTCTCTTGAGGAGAAGACATAGTTGATAGAGTAGTTCATCCTTTCCTCCTTCCCCACTGTTAGTTTGATACTTAGAGTCTGGAACAGTTACATTGAGGGGGGAGGTGACTGGTCTTGTGGTTGAGGGGAAGACCATTACCTGACTCCATCATGAGGGGTAAAGCTACTTGTACTTGGGAGTTGGGGGAGGCTTGCCTCAACAGGGCTGGCTCTAGGGGTGGGATCCCATTCATTAAGGTCACAACTGAACCCCAACACCTTCCTTCAACATCCCCATTATAGTTTTGCCAATTTGGGAAGCTCATTGAATTTATTCCCTCATAGGTCTTCCCTGGGGTGGGAATGAGTGAATAGCTGATCTGGCCCATTGAAAGCTAACAAGGGGGTGGGGGAGTCTAGATACACACCATCAATATTCATCCCATAGAGCAGGCAAGACAGTGTAGCTGAAGTAGCAAGGACCCTAAAGGATAAATGGATGAATTTATTGTGAGAATCATATGAAATGCACACATTTCATATGATTCTCACAATAAATCATTGAAGTAAGTGTACAAGTATTATTGTTCCCATTTTATAGATTAGTAATAGATCCAGATAGCTAATTTTTCAACTCCCCAAATATTCTCCATTCTTCCTCAATAAGTATAGTGTTTATATACATATAAGTATAGGTTTACAGTCCTTCTCTCCACCACAATACATACCCCAGCACTTTGGAAGGTTGCACTATATATTGATGTTTCCACAACTACTGTAAAATCTGATTCCCTAAATCCACTCATTTCTCATGACCTACTCTGCAATTCTATTTCAGCTACACTCAGAGATGTTAATACCTTTGATCTTGCTATTACACATATTTGCCACTTTCATGGTCATGAACTCCAAAATTCTTTTATATGATCACAATCTCTTATCATTATATCTTTCCCTGTGCCTCATGATTTCTAACACTATTATTTATCCAAAGTTTCACCCACAGTTCTTTCCCTATCATCCTTTCAGAGGCTATATTTTCATTCCCTACCTCACCCCTTGGCAAACCAGTTCAGCTGGTTCACACACAATTCTCCTCTACCCTCAAATCCTTTGCTTCCTTGCTATCTTGCTCCCAACCTTCAACTCCTATTCATATGTTCCTAAATAAGGCTTGATAAAAATCACAAGAGTATGGATTGAATCCAGTACAAATATATGTTAAATAATATCCAATTTTATATATATATATGTATATGTGTGTGTGTGTGTGTGTGTGTGTGTGTGTGTGTGTGTGTGTGTGTGTGATATCCAGGTACAAGGTATCCAAGGAAGACTAGTAGCTGTGGTGTGAAGGATTGCTTAAACCTTTTCAGGGTTACTTTCCTCCTTTGGTATCCACCTGCCACACAGATCTCACTTGTGGCTCCAAGATGCTGTAGCATGCACAATAGCTACAATCCAGTAAAAGATTTCGATTTTGGCAGGTAGGCTAAATCAGGTTGAGGGTAACCAACAGGTCGCAAACATGTGGTTGAGTAAGGGGGTGTCTACCCCAAGAATATAAAGACTTTCCCCTGGTGGAATGGGTAGTTGAGAACAGTTTGTTCCAACAGCCATGAAGGAGGCTAGAGCGAGTACTCCATATGCCTAGAACTTCATTAGACATCAAAGATGCCAAGGTTGTCCACTGCATCCTGAGTCATCACTAGAAGTCTTAACTTTTGTCTCTGGATTTTGATGACTTTAGAAGAGAGAGGGAGGTCATATAATATATACATATAGTTCTTTGGATGCTGTCTCCCACCCGCCCTCCCTTTGATTGTGAGTTCTTTGAGAGAAGCAACTGTCTTACTTTTCTTTGTATTCTCAATGTTTAACAGTGTCTGGCACATAGTAGGCTCTTAATAAATGCTATTTGAATGACTATTCTCAAGCAAGCTCTTACTGAAACAAAATAACTTTATACTCCTCTAATTAGTCTATTATCTTACTAACCATAGCAGCTATTCTAAACCTTTTCATCCTTTCTGTAGCCTCCCATGACACTCCCTGCCACAACTCTCTCTGCTAAAGACTCAGCTTCATACTTCACTGACAAAATTCAGACCATTCTCCAAAAGATCCATTTTCTCCCTTCTTCCTCTTTTCTCATTAACCCAACATCTCCCTTCTTTCTGTCTCTCCCTCCACTTTTGTCTTGAATGAAGATGTGACCCTTCTTTTTGCCAAGGCAAACACCTTGAAGTCCATCTTTGATATCTCATCCCCTTACATCTTCTACAGCAAATTGGATACTCTATCATCCTTCTCTGCCTCTCACTCTGTGTGTGTATGTCTCTCTCTCTGACTTTCCCCTCCCTCCCCTGATGCTTACAGGTATGCTATATCCATCATCCCTTAAAAATAAATCCCTTTCTTTGTTCCTGCTATCTCACTGCCTACCATCTAACATCTTTTCCTTCTAAAATAAACTCCTTGAGAAAACCACTCATATTGGGTGTTTCCATTTTCTCCTTTCACTCCTCTTCAACTTGGCTTCTTATTTCATCACTGAACTGAAGCTGTTCTCTTCAGAGTTACCAAAGATCTCTTACTTATTAAATCTAATGACTTTTTCAAAATCCATATTCTCCTGACAACTCTGAAGACCCTCTCCTGGAGCCTCTCTGCCTCTTTTGGTTTTTATGTCACTATTTTTTTCCTGGTATCTCTCCAAACCTTTTGCTGGCACCTCCCATACCTGGAATTCTCTAGCTCCACATCACCTTTTAGCTGCCCTGACTTCCTTTAAGACTCAATTAAGCAGCATTGAAGGTACGCAGAATCGGGGCACTGCCACGCTATAAAGGGTTTAAACAGCGCTCACTAGAACGGGAAAGGAAGAAGCCCCTCCCCCACCCCCCACACCACATAAGCGGGTAAACAGGACTGGGGCAACCAGATAATCACTGGCAGCCCCTGAGCCTGTACCTGTGTGCTGCAAGAGGAGGGACCCCAAGTGGCTGGGGAACTTTCCCCGAGCGCTCACGTGGGTGAAGGCACCGCCTCGGGCCTGGACAAAGGCCCCTAAAACACAGCCTTTCCCAAGCTCTGAAGGCATCGCCTCAGGTGCGAATAAAGATCTCCAGCCCACGGACTTTCACTACCTTCTGGGGGGGGGGGTGAAAGCAGGGCCCTAAGAGCATCAGCACAGGCAAAGGCAGTGCCCTCGGCTTGAATAACGATCTCCAGCCCAGGCTTGGACCTCCAGTGAGGACCCGGTACAGACCTGAGCGTGGCTGTGGAAGCAGCCCCAAAGACTGCTGAAGGAACCGGGAACTACCAGGAGGCCTGACCCCGAGGACAAGGAGACCAGAGGCCCCCCCCCCCCCAGCTTGCAAGGCCC
>NC_058130.1:373315994-373358465 GCF_016433145.1 Gracilinanus agilis
ATGGGTCGGGGTGGACATGATTGGGGATGTGGACTCGAAACTACCATACCAATGCAACCACCAACAATTTGGAAATTGGTCTTGATCAAGGACACATGACAAAACCAGTGGAAATGTGCGTCGGCCATGGGTGGGGGGAGTGCGGGGGGTGAAGGGGAAAGTAGGAGCATGAAACATGTAACCATGTTAAAAAATGATTATTAATAAATGTTTAAAAAAAAGTGAATTGGGGGGCAGCTGGGTAGCTCAGTGGATTGAGAGCCAGGCCTAGAGACAGGAGGTCCTAGGTTCAAATCCAGCCTCAGACACTTCCCAGCTGTGTGACCCTGGGCAAGTCACTTGACCCCCATTGTCTACCCTTACCACTCTTCCACCTATAAGTCAATACACAGAAGTTAAGGGTTTAAAATAAAAAAAAAATTTAAATAAATAAAAAGTGAATTGGTTCAGAGGAAGAACTCTAGGAGTGGAAACACAGAAGAAAAACAACTGCTGGATCATGAGGGTTGATGAGGAAATGATTGGGGATATTGACTCTAAACGATCACCCTAGTGCAAATATCAATAATATGGAAATAGGTCTTGATCAATGACATACGTAAAATCCAGTGGAGTTGTGCATCAGCTATGGGAGGGGGTGGGAGAAGGGGAGGGAAAGAACATGAATCATGTAACTATGGAAAAATATTCTAAATTAATTAATTAAATAAAAATTTTCAAATTAAAAAAAAAAGACTCAATTAAAATCTCAACTCCTAAAGGCCTTTCCTGGTTCCACCTGCTTCCACCCCTGCTTTTACTAGTGCAAGGGTCGGCAACGTATGACTCTTGAGCCATATCTGGCTCTTTTGAGGGCCAGATATGGCTCTTTCTGCAGGAGCCATAAAGTCAATTTTTTTTCAGGCACTGTTATAGGAGCGTGCACTGTGAGCACTGTACGGCTCTCACGAAATTACATTTTAAAAAAATGTGGTGTTTATGGCTCTCATGGCCAAAAAGGTTGCTAGCCCCTATACTAGTGCCTTTCCTCTGAAATTCCCTCCCATTTACACTGTATATATCTTCTATGTATGTGGTTGCTTACATGCTGTTTCACCAATTACAATACGAATTCCTTGTGAGTAAGGGCTGTTTTTGTCTTTCCTTATATCAAAAGAACTTACTAAAATAGCACATATTAAGTGCTTAATAATGACTAATTGGAAATTAACCTCAATAAAGAATGAAACAAAGAGACCATAAGTTAAAAAAGTGTGTTAACCACTGTTTTGAACATACTCTACATAGACTGTAAGTGGAATAAGCATTCCATTTAATGAGTAAGATCATTCAAACCACCTATGTTGCCTAAAATATATTATCTCCATATTTTCACCCCTTAAAATGTGTCTCTTCCTTCAAAGCACAAGTCATATATCATTCTTTAAGTGAAATATTATAATGTAATCCCAGCCAAAATTTTATTATAACATTTTGGATTTTTTGTACTTAACACATTCTACCTTATCTCATATTTACAGTGTATATATCTTATCTTTTTTCCCCTAATAAATTATTAGCTCTTAAGAACAGAGATTATGGTGGGGATTTTTTTGTTGTTTCTTATTTATCTCTGTCCTTTAACAACAAAAATGTTGTTTCCTATGCCCCCAACACTCCCTAAATAAAGCTTCAACCAGGTTAAAATGTAATTGGGAAACTATTAAATAAAATAAAACATTTTAAAATAACATCTTCAAACTAAGTCAATATGCAGCCATAAGATATCCTTATGTAAGCCTTTGTGGGTACTGTTTTTATTTTAGTTTCACACCTGTGCTTAACAAAAATGGCTCTATGATCTCATTGATTTGGATGTTCTTCCAATTAATATAAATTACAACCCATCCATGACTGTGCATCCTACTTGACTCATTCATTCCTTCCCAAAAATTCCTTACAGGAGATCCACCCAACAATCTGGTGACCTTCTTGATATCTCCTGAAGGATAACAGTGAAGTACATGGGTTAAGTTATCCACTGGCCACTTTATATCTTGCTTTGATTCCATACAATCTCTTTTTTAAAATTCATTTCCTTAATGGCATCTGTTCTGTTTCTTGTTCAAAGATTATTTGCTCACTGCTCCCAGACTATTCCATTATCTTATACTGATTTCTTCTTGTGGTTCGGAGGTGAATGGATTCTTGAAGGCTATGCCAGTATAGTGATCTCTTTCAAGTTTATCATGATGAAAAGCCTTCAGGAGATATACAGATTAGAGCAAGCTTGAAAGTTGCACAGAAGTAAATATAAATTTAGTATAAGGAAACTTTTTCTAATAAAAGAGGTGGCCAAAAGTGGAACTGGCTCTTTCATTGGCTCTTCAAGCAAAGACTAGATGACTGCTCATTGTTTATGTTGTACAGGCTAATCTTATTCAGGTAGTGATTAAAAATAATAATAATAATAATTACAATAGCTAGCATGTTTGCAATGGGCTTTACAATTTTATCCTCAAAATAATCTCTAATTTTATCATTATAATAATCCTGGTAGGTAGTTACTATTATTACCCCCATTTTATAGATAAAAAAATGAGTCAGGTAGAATTTAAGTGATTTATCCAGGGTTGAAAAGCTAATAAGTGAGACAGGATTTGAATTCAAGTCTTCCACACTCCAAGGTTGTACTTATCCACTAAGCCATCTGATTGCTTGATAGTCTCTAAGATCCCTCCTAAGTCTGAAATTCTAAAATTCTGTGATTATTAGTGGTTGCCTATGAAATGGATTTGTAAGAGAAAAAAAGAGTGCAATATTCAAAATATAGGCCAAAGATAGGAACTCTGAACCTTGTCAAAATTGTAAAAAACATTTTTAAAATTATGGCTTATTAGTATTTAGAAAGGAAAATTGTGATCAGAAGATTCAGCAAATAGTCATCAAAAATAGATGATGCCATACTAACAAATCTCATTTCCTTTATTTGTACACTTAAAAACTAGACAAAGAGAATGCTGTAGACACAGTATACCTAGATTTCATAAAAACACTTTTCAAAGTATCTCAAAGAAAAGTACAGTTAAATTCAAAGATTAGTCCTTTATCAATTGCTGTCAATATTGAAAGAGTTCTCTAATGGAAGTTTCAGAACCTGTTCTTATTCCTGTGTTTTAAACATTTTTACCAACAACTTGGTTGAGGGCATAGATGATAATGATTGTAACTGATATGCTTATAAAAGATGAAGACGACACATTCATATGAAATATGAAGATAACATGAAGTCTAGAAAGTTAGCTGATGTTCAAAAATAGAATCAGGATCTTTAAAAGATCTTGACAACCTAGATTAATGGATTAAAAACTTAAGAAATTGAATTGTTTAGAGATTAATATAAAGTCTTACATTTGGGTCCAAAAAATCAATTGCATAAATCTAGGTAGGGGAGTAATGGTTAGGCAGTTTATATTATAGGAATAAACAGAGCCAGTAATTAATGTTATAATAGAAGGGAGGGAGCGAGAGAAAGAGAGAGAGAGAGAGAGTCTATGAGGGGAGACTCTTCCAGCTCTCCCCTCCTGCCAATTATACACTGAGAGACTTCGAGGGGATGTCACCCCAAAACTGGGTGACCTGGATGGTCATGCCACCCCATAGGAGTTGGGGGCAAGGCTTTCCTTTAAGATGAAGTATAGGGGACCCCAATCCAATTCTGAATAAGGGTGGGGTTCACGCAAGCCTCCCCCAAGGTCAGCCAACTTCAGAGCAGGTGGTCTGGCTTCAAGATGGAGGCTGCCAGACCAATCTGTGATTCCCCTCCCCCTTGTCTCTCAGGCACTCTGGAATGCTATCTGACTAATAGATGGCTTTTATTATTTGCAGTTTAGGAGTTAGGAAAAGGGGTGAAGGGCAGAGGCATTTTTGGGTGCCCTCTTCTCTATTTCTATGGGGTCCATTACTCAGGTGGGAGTTTTGGTGGGAGGGTTCCCACTCCTAAGGGTCTCCCCTCGCCCCTTCTCCTTCAGATTCTATTTCTATTTCTTTTCTATAATTGTAAGTTTGACTGGAAAGGTTCTCTCAGCAAGGTTGGGTAATGGGAGAAGGAGCCTAAGAGATGGCTCCCAAAATGGAGTCCAAATACTTAGCTGACTCTATGATTGAAGTCTTGCTGCGTGAGAAGCAATGGGATACCTTTGACCAGGGAATCAGGGTTTCAATGTCTAAAGAAAGATCCTCAGGAAGCCATCAGGACTGGATTTGAGCTGGGATGTTCTCCTCCTCCCTCAGTCCTTTGCTGGAAACCCCTCCTCCTTCTTTCTCTGGAGAAACTCCCAGAATTCCCTCTCTGGTCCCAACTGTCAGTAACTGTCACCAATGGCCTTCTTCTGGCTCTTTTTGTCCCATCCCCCATCCTTACAATATGAAAAAGACTTGAAATTTTAGTGATACGTAAACAAAAGAAGCTAATATCATCTTGGGCTATATGTATGGATTAGTGGCACAAAACAGGTTATGGTCTCACTGTCTTCTACCTTCATTTAATTGCATCAGTAACACTGTATTTTATTCTGGACACCACTTTTTAAAAAGATATTGACAAATATGTACAAAATAGGGTATCAGTGATTATGAAAGGACTGGAGACAATGTCATATGAGGATTATGGAAAGAAGTACAGACGTTTAAACTGGAAAAGAAAATAATAAGAAAGACTTGTTTTCATTTGTTTCAGTCACGTGATACTTTATGATCCCATTTGGATTTTTCTTGACAAAGATATTGGTTTGCTTTGACATTTCTTTCTCCAGCTCATTTAATAAATGAAGAAACAAGGTAAACAGGAATAAGTGGCTTTACCAAGATCACACAACTAATAAATGTTTGAGGCCAAATTTGAACTCAGGAAAATGAGTCTTTCTCACTCTATGCCCACTAGTTATCCATTCTGTCACCTTTTCAAAATGCCACCTGGAATGGGAAGATCTAAGAGTAATGGATGGAAAGGAGGTATAATAGAGAGACTATTGAATTTTAATTCCCAGATTCAAATTTCCCCTTAGATACTTGAAACCTGTTTGACCCTGTGTAATTCACAACTTCTCTCTACCTCAGTTTTCTCACTTGTAGAAGGAGGGAGTTGGATCCCCATGATTTGAATACTAGTGACCTGGTATAGTAGTACAGAAGCAAATTACAGCTGAACATAAAGGAAAACTTCCTAACAGTTGCAACTATACAAAGTGAAATTCATTGCTTTAGGAGTAGGGTCATAACTAATTTAGGTCATCCAGAGCTTTATTCCTAGTGATAGCAGTGTATAAACAAAGATCATATCTATATATCTGAGTCTGTGGGGGTTGAAGAGGAAGATAGGCTCTAGGAAAAGAAAAATAAACAGGATAACAATCACAACAATAATAACATATAGCACTTTATATAATATAGTGCTTGCAAAGCACTTTACAAATATTATCTCTTTTTATCCTCAAAACAACCCTGGGAGGCAAGTGCTATTATTATTCTCATTTTAGAAATGAAGACACAGAGGCAAACAAAGATTTAGTGACTCATTTAGGATCATTAAGTTTGTAAATGTGGGAGCATAGTTTGGAACTCATGAACTTCCTGACTCCAGATAGAGCTACCTTTGCATTGCATACCTATTTGCCCATGGATTGAGTAATGGAAAGAGAACAAAGAACCAACTCTTCCAATGGCAAAATTCTTCTCTGTGTGCTGTCAGATGCCATCCCATCTTTGCAGTCACTCCTTCTGTACCACTCATTTCCTCAATTATTTTTTGTCTCAGGTGGAAAAATTACAATGTATGATTTCTGCTTAGGAAATAGTGGCTTCCTCAGCAATGGAGTTCTCCAAGCAAAAGGTGACTGGGATGCCTATAGGGCATTCCATTTAGGCAAGATGACCTCCAGTTTATTTTTCAACCCTAAAATTCTGATTCTTGAAACCAAAACCTTTCTATAAACCCATAGGATGTTATAAACCAGTGTATCTCACAGCATTGTGTAAAATGGTCGTATAATGTTATAGGGGACTTGGAAAGATATAATATGGGATTAGGTAGGATGTAATAAGGGAATTGGAAGGATATAATATGAGGCTGAAGTTAGGGTAATAACTGGTAGGATCAGGGAATAAGACAAGGTAAGGGACCCAAGGCTGGAGGTAATCAAGGGAATAGACTAGGTAGTAGGGAAGTTAAGGCAATATATTGAATGAGGAAGGTTCAATGATGAAGGATGGTAGTTGAGGTGGTAGGAGAAATAAGGGAATGTCTGAGTTCAGGGAGTATAACACTGAGGTAACAAGGGTTGCCAGGGAGAGGATGAATTAATCTAAGCAGGCAAACAGCAGCAGGGAAATACAGACTGGGACTTAGGCTAAAGATAAAACACTGAAGGGAAATAGACTGATCCCTTCAAGTAAAGGAAACTTTACAGCCAAGTTAGAATCAGCCAAGACAGATTGAAATTGACTACAGGCTTTAGTCACTTTCACAGGAAGGGACTTGTATTGAAGTTACACTTCCTTCAAAATGGATACCCTCAGCTTCCCTCAAACCCAGAGAGTATGTTGTTTCTCTTTTCCTCTTCCTCCCTCTCTTACTAATCAACTAATGAAGTAGCCAAAAGGTCTTGTTTAAACACAAAGGGATTTATTGTCTTCTAGGATAGATTGACAGCGTAGAGGATCAAGGAAGCCTTAACAGCCTTTTAGAGAAACCTTAGGTGGGGGAAGAGAAGCAGGAATGTGAGACTGAGAAAGAACCTGCCTTTATTCAGCTCTCAAGGTGATTTTGAAATCAAAAGGGGTTTGGAAGTTGGATATAAAGACTCAATAAATAATTTGTTGCCAGGCTAACACTAACTATCACAGATTTGAACTAACTCTCCGATTCACTCTCCTATTCACTCTTCTCAGACATTCAGATAGGGGAAATGAAGGTAGGAAATAAGGTAGGGTAGGAAATTCAAAGGATTTATCTAAATTAATAAATCTCAAAAAACTGCAAATCTAAGCTAGGTTTCAATCTCAAGAAGGAGGCCAGCTGGACCCTGGTTCCCTCCATGAGTTCCCAGGTCCAACTGAACTTTTTCCCAAGTTTCTAAAACCTTAACTGACCGTAGAAATTCTGCAAAAACAGTTATGCCCCCTCTGTGCATCACAATAAATGCTAGCTATTATAATTATTTCCTGAAATATTATTTTGCATCAATGTTAGTTCATTTATTAATTATTTATTCAATTTTGTAAGTTTTCAAGATCCATGGAAATAAATCTTATTGCTTTAATCTACTTCAGCCCAGCTGATATAATTTTTTATTAACAGAATTTGCCTCCAGGTATCTCAGCCCATCTCTTTCCTCCCCAAAACATAAAAGGCATCATCCAGCAAATAGAAAAGTATATATAGAGTATGTCTTTCATATTCTCATTTCACCGTTCTTTCTCTTGAATTGAACATTCACCAATTATTCTTTAATTATTAAATCTGTATCTGTGTATAAAGTTTTCTTGGTTCTCTTCATTTCAGTTTTCATTATCTCATTTGTTCATTCCAAGTTTTTTTAATAATCTTACTATTTTTATGGTGTAGAAGTATTCAATCAAAATCATATGCCACAATTTGTTTAGCCACTCCTAATTGATAGATATCTATCCCCTTGAATTCCAGTTCCTTGCCACCACAAAGAGAGCTGCTATAAATATTTTGGAATATATTGGTTCTTTTTCTTTTTCTCTGATCTCCTTCAGAAACAGATCCAGCAATGGTATTTCTATGTCTAAGGATATACATAGTTTTGTAGCTCTATAGGTATAATTCCAAATTTCTTTCTAAAACAGTTGAATAAGTTCATAGTTCCACCAACACTTTTCCACATTTCCCTCCAACATTTGTCATTGTGCCCTTTTATCATTTTAGCCAATCTGATGGGTAGGAGATGATACTTCCAAGTTGTTTGGGTTTACATTTCACTAATCAATAGTGATTTAGGACGTGTTTTTCATGTACCTATTATGGCTTCATATCTTTTGCCCATTTATTAACTGAGGGACAGTTCTTATTCCAATAAATTTGATTAAGTTCCCCATATATTTTAGATATGAGATCTGGGAGACTATAAACATTTTTCCCCAATTTTCTGCTTTCCTTCTAATCTTCACATTTGTTTTATTTGTACAAAAATTGATATAGCCTAAATATATGCTTTCTCCTTAACTATGTAGTACAAATGCCTGAGTAGGGACATTGTGATACATGTTATCTATACATAGATAATTTTTAAAATATGCTGAGATCTCCATTTCCTTTGCTATCTAAAAATATTTGCTCATTCAATCAAAAATCCCCTGTGACAAGCAAACTCACTTTTGTACCAGAGAACTTTCAGAATGACTAATATGTGAGAGCTGCAGTGATTAGGGAGAGAGATAGTCCCAGGCTAAGGCCATGTGGAGCTGAAAATCAATTGAAACTTTTGGAAGGAACAGTCTAAGAAAGCAGTAAGGCTCTCTGCTGTCATTAAGGCTAAGAAAAATAGCATTGCTTTAACCTTTTTTGTGTTTCTGGCTCACATTTAGTCCACCCTTTTATTGCATTTTGTCTCATGATGCCGACTTTGGGGGTTTTATACTTTTTTTAATCTGTTTTTCTTCAGCTTTTATTACAGATCCCTCATTTTTTAGATACACTTCTTTTTCTATTCTTGTACTTTTTTTCACTCTTCCATTGTTTTTTTCATATTATGTCATTATGCTTTATCTCAGCTTTTCCAATTTTCTTGTCTTCTTGTTTTATAACTCTTTTCATCTTTTTTCCTCAAATGAGAAAATGTATTAAATGCTTATAAACTTTAAAGAACTATATAAATCTCTGTTATTATTTTTTCCCTCTCAATATTCCTGTGCTTAATTTGTTTTATTATATTTGGTCCTACCTGTCTCTCTACAAACTTCCTTTGGGCTCTCTGACACAATTTGTTCAATTGTTATATAGTTTTGGGGATGGCAGTGGAAGGAGGAAATATGTGAGTGGGGGATATGGATGTCAAGGTGGAGGAGGGAAAGATAAAGATCAGTCTTTAGTGGATTTCAAGAAATGTACTTACTGAATTAAAAAATAATTCATATTGAGGAATTGCTTTCAGTCCATTTCCTCAAACAGGCCTAAGAGGCTGAGAATGAAAATACTATCCTTGTTTTATAGGTGAGGAAACTGAGGTACTGAGAAGTAAAAGACTTGTCTAAGATGAGATTCTATCCCATGGATCCTGACCATGAATTCGGCCATTTAACCATGTAGCACACTTTTTCCTCACTTAGTTAAATAATAAATACTAAGATTTTCAATTGCAGAATGTAATTCCCTTCTTACAATTCTGTTGTTACACCTATAATACCTGGTGAAATCTGAAATTGATTGTCTAAGCCATCTAAAGTGGATTTCAAAAGAAAGGAGGAAATTACAAATCCATTTATAAGCCAAAATTTGTGCTACATGACATTTAAAAAAATAATTAATGGAGCTCACAGGCCATGGCTCTCACTAGGTAAATAAGGAATGAATTTATGAAAACTTTTGAATGTCAGAGCCCCTTTGTGAACCTTTGGTTCTCCTGGACAGTGTCTAGCACATGGACTAGCCTAATGGATAACAGACTAAATGGATCATTTTAACACCTAAATATTCTATTCAAACTCAATCTCTTCTACTATAATACTAGCTTTTTATAATAAATGTACTTCTAATCTAACATACTTTAATCATCTTTATTCCTATGATCAAGGGAGCTTCACCACACTGACCACATTTTTGTTGCAGTAAGTATAATTAAAGGGGCAGCTGGATGGCTCAGTGGATTGAGAGCCAGGCCTAGAGACTAGAGGTCCTAGGTTCAAGTCCAGCCTCGGACACTTCCAGCTGTGTGACCTTGGGCAAGTCACTTGACCCCTATCGCCCACCCTTACCACTCCTGGGCTAAGGACCGTCCCTAGCCCGGATGAAAAAAGGAGGAGGGTTGGGCGTGGGGCTAGCAACCCCACCCTGTAAAAACTACATCTGCTAAAGAAACTGCAACCTAAAGTAGGGGCAGCTGGGCTAGCTCAGTGGATTGAGAGCCAGGCCTAGAGACAAAAGGTCCTAGGTTCAAATCCGGGCTCAGACACTTCCCAGCTGGGTGACCCTGAGCGACCCATTGCCTACTGGTTGTGGCCCTATGCTCCTAGAATGGAGTCCCAGGATAAAAAAAAAAGTATAATTAATATTCCTGCACTTATTGGAAATTGTACTAAAACTCAATCATCATAACAAAAATGAAAACAAAACAACAAATGCCTTCAATGGGCAGAACATAATAATAAGTATTCAGAGAGAAAGAAATTTTAACATATCCCTGTCATCATCAAACTTGGGGTTCAAAAGGGAGATAAGACATAAACACAAATAATACTACAAACTAATATCTGGTAAGTGGACTTAACATGATGTAACTAAAGAGAGCTTATGTTCAACTGAAACAGTCTTTAAGAACCCAGAATCATCTTGGTAGTAATATAGAAGCAGAATTTTGTGGAGTTAGAATTCTAACAACAAATTTAGTCTGCTTTCTGAAGACCAACAATACTAAATATGAAGAGGTTTATCATCAGTGGCCTGGCCACTTGATGATTAATCTTTTGGTCATAGCTATCTGAGAATCAAAGAAAAATAAAATACAAAATGACTCAGTCCTTTGTGCCTCTCCCCCTTCTACTTCACTTCTGCAGGGATGATAGCAGAAAGGTAGCTAAGGGGGAAAGACTGCTAAGAATCACAGTTTTAGTCCATCTATAAACATTAAGTATGAACATATTCCAAATGTGAATAATAACCAACCAGAAACCATAATACCAGAGGAAATAAAATAAATTTAATTAATGATTCACTTTATTTGTACTGCATCAATACCAAGAGCATATAAAGCTTCCAAAAAGAGATCAAAAACCTCTCAAGGGAGTTTGACCTCATCATCTAAAAGGAAACATAAAGTAAATGAAGAATATTTGTTGACCAAATTATTATGTGCAATTCAGTCAACAATCCATAGAGCTTTTTCGTCAGTGTGAAATTAAATAAATTTATTTCCCAGAATTAAACAGAAAAACAGGTTGGATTGCATTGAGAAAGCTGAAATGCTGTGTACGATTCTGGGAAAGAAAGGTCTATCTATTTCAGATGAATATTCTCTCAGTGTTGTTGAACAGCATTGAAATAGGTAATATAACATGCCAGTCAGTAAATAATTTATTCTAAATATCAAAAAGAGAGTCAGTTAAACACTAAACTTTTACTAGGTAACTATTTTGTTACAGGCTCTATGGAAAGCACAAGGAATAAAAAAAATCTCTTTAAAATATCCATTCTCACAGACAAATGGGGAGAGAGGGAGAAATAACATGAAAACAATTATTTATAAACAAGCTATATACAATATAAATCTGAAATGATAGACAAAAGAAAGGCATTAGCATTAAGGGGAATCAGAAGAGTTTTCTTACAGAATGTAAGATTTTATCTGGCACTGAAAGCATCTTGAAGATAGGACTAGGGAAGTCAGTAAATGAGATGAAGAGAGAGAGAATTACAGGTATAAGGGACAGTCAGTGAGACTTTTGGAGTCAGAAGATAGCTTTTTGTTAAAAGAATAGCAAAATAACATTGACACAGGATCTCAGATATCGAGGAAAGAGTTGAGGTTCTTATGGTATAAGAAGACTTGAAGAGGGAGTAAATTATGAGAGAATTTGAATGACAAACAGGATTTTGTATTCAATTCTGGAGGTGGTAGAAAAAGTTACTGGAGTTTAATGATCAAGGGCATAAGAAAGTCAGACTTGTGCTTCAGGAAGACTAATTTGACAGCCAAATGGAGAATAGACTGGAGTACGGAAGATTTTTGTGACAAGGAGACCAACCAGCACATATTTTAATAGTTCAGGAATAAAATGATGAGCTCTACCTGAGTTGATGGCAATATCAGTGGAGAGAAGGGAGATTAGCTGAGAAATGTTACGAAGGTAAATTGGCAAATCTTGGCATCAGATTGTAGATGGTCGATGGTAGCAGGGGAGAAGTTTTAGGGAGAATGATAAAGAGTGAGCCATTGAGGATGACATCCAGGTTGTGAGTCTGAGACTGGGAGGGTGGTATTGCCCTCCAAAATAATAAGGAAGTTAAGAAGAGGAGAAAATTTAGGGGTAAAGATGAGCTCAGTTTTGGGACATGTTGAGATTTAGGTGCCTACAAGACATCTAGTCCAATAAGCAATTGAAGACATAAGTCTGTAGTTCAGGAGACAGATTGGGGCTGTAAACGTAGATGTGAAAATCATCAGCATAGAGATAATAACTGAATCCATTAGAGATGATGAGGCCATCAAGTAAAATACTCCAAAGGGAGAAGAAGAGAAAAGGACTGAGAACAGAGCTGCAGATACAAAGCAGAATGAAAAAAGAGAGAGGAAAAGAACTGGAGGTTCCTATGTTAGATGACCTTCTCAAGGAAATCAGTCACCAATGGCAGGAGATGTATAGGACAAAAGTTACTGGGAATGAAGTGATAGAGTAAGGAAACTCTCACTTTGAGGATTGAGGAGACCTAGTCATGGCTGGTTTTTTGTTCTTCCTTTTTTAAAACTCTTACCAATTATCTTCAAATTAATACTAAATATTGATTCCAGTACAGAAAAGTGGAAGAGCTATGCAATGGGGGTTAAGTGACTTGCCCAAGATCATATGTAGGAGGTTTCTGAGGTCATATTTGAACCCAGGACTTCCCATTTCCAGGCCTGATTCTCTGTCCACTGTACCACCCACCTGCCCCACATATGGAGCTATTTCCAGATAATAAAGAAACAACCAGCATAGACAGAGAGAATGAAGATAAGGGAAAGAAGAATGATAGAGGGGGACAAGATAATGGAGAAGAAAAGACAGGATCACTTGTGTATGGTGAAGGGTTTGCCTTGGAAAGGAGAAGAGTCACATCATTATATACCATAGGGGAAACATGAAGACAGTAACAGAAGAGAAGAGTGATTTAAAATGAGAAATAGGGGTGGTGAGGGAGCTCTCAGCAAATGGCCTCAATTTTTTCAGCAAATAAAAGGTGAAATTTTCAGCTAAAATGGAGGGGAGACAAAATACAGCACCCATTCCTATTGAAAACCCTGGAAAGTACAGGAATAGAAGGACCTTTCCTAAAAATAATAAATAGTATATACCTAAAACCATCAACAAGCATCATATGCAATGGGGATAAATTAGAAGCCTTTCCAATAAGATCAGGAGGGAAACAAGGATGCCCATTATTTAACATTGTACTAGAAACACTAGCAGTTGCAATTAGAGAAGAAAAAAAGAAGGTATCAAAATAGGCAATGAGGAGACTAAGCTATCACTCTTTGCAGATGATATGATGGTCTATAAAAAATCCTAGAGAATCAACTAAGAAGCTTGTAGAAATAATCAACAACTTTAGCAAAGTTGCAGGATACAAAATAAATGCACACAAATCATCAGCATTTCTATACATTTCCAACACATCACAGCAGCAAGAGGTAGAAAGAGAAACACCATTTAAAATCACCCTAGGCAATATAAATACTTAGGAATCTGTCTACCAAAACAAACACAGTAATTATATGAAAACAACTACAAAACACTTTCAAAACAATTAAAATTAGATCTAAACAATTGGAAAAACATTGATTGCTCATGGGTAGGATGAGCTAACATAATAAAGATGACCATTCTACCCAAATTAATTTACCTATTTAGCACCATACCTATCAAATTTCCAAAAAACTTTTTTACTGAATTAGAAAAAACTATAACAAAGTTCATCAGGAATAACAAAAGATCAAGAATATCAAGGGAAATAACAGAAAAAAATGTGAAGGAAGGGGGCCTAGCAGTACCAGATATTAAACTGTACTATAAAGTAGCGGTCATCAAAACAATATGGTACTGGCTAAGAGACAGAAGGGAGGATCAGTGGAATAGACTTGGGGTAAGTGACATCAGCAAGACAGTGTATGATAAACCCAAAGAGCCCAACTTTTGTGACAAAAATCCACTATTTGACAAAAGCTGTTGGGAAATTTGGAAACCAATATGGGAGAGATTAGGTTTAGATCAACATCTCACACCCTACACCAAGATAAATTCGGAATGGATAAATGACTTGAATATAAAGAGGGAAACTATACATAAGTTAAGTGAACATAGAATAGTTTACTTGTCAGATCTCTGGGAAAGGAAAGATTTTAAAACCAAGCAAGAGTTAGAGAAAATTACAAAATGTAAAATAAATGATTTTGATTATATCAAACTAAAAACTTTTGTACAAACAAAAACAATGTAACCAAAATCAGAAGGGAAACAACAAATTGGGAAAAAAATCTTTATAACAAAAAACTCTGACAGGGGTCTAATTACTCACATAAACAAGGAGTTAAACCAATTGTATAAAAAATCAAGCCATTCCCCAAATGATAAATGGGCAAGAGACATGGCAATTTTCAGATAAAGAAATCAAAAGTATCAATAAGCACATAAGAAAGTGTTCTAAATCTCTAATAATTAGAGAAATGCAAATCAAAACAACTCTGAGGTATCTCCTCACAACTAGCAGATTGGCTAAAATGAAAGAAGGGGAGAGTAATGAATGCTGGAGGGGATGTGGCAAAACTGGGACATCAATGCATTGCTGGTGGAGTTGTGAACTGATACAACCATTCTGGCTGGCAATTTGGAACTATGCTGAAAGGGCTATAAAAGAATGCCTGCCCTTTGATCCAGCCATACCATTGTTGGATTTGTACCCCAAAGAGATCACAGATAAACAGACTTGTATGAAAATATTCATAGCTATTCTTTTTGTGGTGGCAAAAAACTGGAAAATGAGGGTATGTCCTTCAACTGGGGAATGGCTGAACATATTGTGGTATATGCTGATGATGGAACACTATTGTGCTCAAAGGAATAATAAACTGGAGGAATTCCATGTGAACTGGAAAAACTTCCAGGAATGATGCAGAGCGAAAGGAGCAGAGCCAGAAGAACACTGTACACAGATACCAATACACTATGTTAAAATAGAATGTAATAGACTTCTGTACTAGCAGCAATGCAATGACCCAGGACAATTCTGAGGGACTTATGGAAAAGAACGCTACCCACATTCAGAGGAAGGACTGCAGGAGAGGAAACATATAAGAAAAACAACTGCTTGAATGCATGGGTTGAGGTGGACATGATTGGGGTTGTAGACTCGAAACTACCACACCAATGCAACTACCAACAATTTGGAAATAGATCTTGATCAATGACACATTTTAAAACCAGTGGAAATATGCATCAGCCATTGGGGTGGGGGGACCTGGGGGGGGTGAAGGGGAAAGTAAGAACATGAATTGTGTAACCATATTAACTTTTCTAAAAAATAAAAAAATAATAATAAAATAGTAGGGAGAGAGGTAAGGGGAGTTTGAAGAGTAATGAAAAGGTTTTGAAGAAGGAATAATGGCAAGGCAATGGTGGGTGAATAGTCTTATATAGAATATGACCAATAAGAAAACTTTGAAGAATAATAGTAAAAGATGTCATTTAGGTCATATATGATAGGAAAAAATTAGGTCATGTGGGAAAGGCAAGGGAAATCAGTTGAAAGTTTGAGTGCTTCACTAGGATCCTTGTAGTTAGAAAAGAAAGAGTTATCTAGTATGTTTGAGTGGTCGACTTCATGTGGTGAATTTATGGGAAATTATGAACAGAGGTTACATAAGATAAGCAGATAGGGCTGGAATATAATCTATATTGCTTCAGGGAATGCAAATCAACAAGACCAGGAATCCTTTTGAGTATGTAAATGCAGTAATTACAAAACAAAGTGTTAGGTAAAGTCCTATTTCTTCACCTAAGGAATAGGGTTTGGAAAGGAGATGTTCATTAAGGAGTTTGTGAAAGAAGCAGTTGAGCATTGCAGAACAGGCAGAAATTCAAAAAGTGAAAAAGGGGATCAAAAATGTTACATGATTAGAAATTAGCTTGAGAAAAAGACACAAAGTTATAAAAATTCAAAGTGTGTATCAAGGGGTAAAAAGTAACCTGATTTGGCTGGGATATGAAATAAATGGAGAAGACAGGATTAGGTCAGAAAGATTCAGTGCCGCCAAATTGTTTATGGATCCGCTACAGAGGAATTTGAACTTTATTCTTAAGGGATTTGTTTCTTTCCTAGCTCCACCAAAGATGTCAGTTAGAAAAAAAATCACAATTGAATCTCATCAGAATTAATGCTCATGTATTTCTCTGTGAATTTACTTTTGAATTTTATTCTGAATTTCTTCAATATCTTAGGTTTCTTACAACTCTCAAATTTTGTGAAACTACAGTTCTAATTGAAAAATTTAGTTTCAGACATGTATGTTATAACAAGTGATAGGAATACAAAGATGAAAATTGGTACAGTTCTTGACTTCAAGGAAATTATTGCCAATTTAAAGAAATAGCATGTATACAAAAATGAGTATGTTGAAAGATATTAAAGTTTTGCTCCATTCAGAACATAATTTTTTTTAATTTTAGAAATCCTAGCCTTTTATTCGTATTTCACTTAGTACCATTTGCATACCAATTAAAGAAGATCATGGGAACAAGGCTCACCTCAGTACTCCATTTTCTACTGGTTACCAGTTCTATGGGTTTAATTTTTTTCTTTTGAAAAAAGTCCCTGAAATGGCTTTCACAATGAAATGCCCATAATCGTAATTGCAATTTATTTTGTAACTCTCTGTCATATAATTGTCTGGTATTAAGAATCTAAAATGAACACCCATTAAAGGACGTAAAAAGAATAGACAATTTTAGACTGGGTGAAACATTCTGCTGGCTTTTCCTAGCTCTGTGCCTGAATGTGTTGGATCTATAGCCATCGCTATGTACTAAAAGAACATCAGGTTCTGACCTTGCAGGAAAAGACTTTCTAGGAAGTGGACAGTAATTGAGAGCAGAGTCAAAAAATGACTCTGAAGAGCTGAAGTCCAGCAGATGGTAGTAGAGAACAACTCAACAATCATGGGCCAGCAGTGACCGCTAGCAAAAGCAACACAACAGAGAATAGAGATAGAATGTCCAGGAGAAATAATGCAGTACCGTAAAGAACTCAAAAATATCTAGCAAGAATCAGTCAAGAGAAACCTAGTGGCTTCACAGAGGACAGTATTGAGCATGTGGGTTTCCATATCCATAAGGATTCCCAATTTGCCCTCCAAGGTAAGCCTTGAAAAGACAGGATGCTGACTTTTGCAACAAGTATATAGTATTCTTTCTGGGAGTGTGACAATGAATAGAAAAAAATATAATAGATTAGGAAGTTGGAAAGATAAGTGACAGTTTTTGATGGATGAAGTACTCCTGTGTGTGCTTATAGGCATCTAGTATAAGTGAGTGAAAATAAAGTACAAGAGGATGAATAAATACATTTGGAAGTCATTTGCTTAGACGTGATAATTGATGCCAGAGGAACAGGTGAGATTAAAAATGGAACAGGTGTAAAAAGAAAACAAAAGAGAGTCAAGGATAGCTCTTCAAGAAACAACTATACATAGCAGAAGGAAGAAGATGAAGCTGTGAAGAAGTTATCAGATGGTAGGAAAGAACAGAGTCATGGAAGCCAAGGGAAAATAGATCGTCAATGAAGGGATAGTTTTCATTATTATATATTGGAGAAAGAGCAAAGAGTATAAGGACTTTGACCAGATCTTTGGGTTTGCCAATTAATAAATTACTGGGGCCCTTGAAGATATCATTTTCAATAGAAATGGGAGGATGAAGGCTATATAGCATGGAAAGTATATGTAGATACAATTGAAAAACATATGATAATGAAAAATCATTTTCCCCTCCAAGAAAATATCATAAATGTTATTTAAAATAATAGTTTTAAATTTTGCACCTTTATAGTACACATTGTACTTTTTTTATTTGACTTTCTCCTTTATAATTCTGATTCATGTGCCTTTTCTAGAGAGCATTTCAACATGTACCATGCTGAATAAAATCTCTGAGATACTGAATTCCCAATCTGGTTTCCTTACAAAGAAACTTCTAAAGTTATATTAGGAATATTTGAATTTATGAGACTAATGATTCTCAGATTTAGTTGGGCAATGTCCATAGCAAGTAAATAAAATTATTAAATACTTCTTTGAATGTTAAACGACTATAGCCTAGCATCCTTGGTTTCTATGATGACAAAATCCTAGAACTCTCTTGATAGAATTGATAAATATTTCCAAAGGGTAGTGGTAATAACTGAGATATCATGTAAAGAATAGTTTATACTAGACCACCCTTATTTCCTTTTTGACAGGGGTTACTAGAGTTACTAGTAATATAAAGATGAAAGGGACAGCTACTACTTTTGCAAGAGAATTAAAGAAGATCTAGGTGGGCTACAACAATGAGGTAAATCTTACAAAAATTAAATTAATAATAAATATTTAATACTGCACTCTGGTTCAAAAGATCAACTTCACAAATGCAAGATGGGAAAGATATAGCTAGAAAATAGTTTTGTGAAAAGTATTGCAGAAGTTTAATTGACTAGAAGTTTTATGTGAGATTATGATGAAATATAGCCCAAAAAAGCTTACGTGATCTTAAGGAACATTAATATGAGTACATCTATCATATTTTACATAATAGTCCTACTATATTTTGCCCAAAGCATTCTAAATTTGGAGTAGCACATTTCAGAAAGGAATATGACAAAATTAAAGATTATCTAGAGATGGGTAATCAAGACGAGATGGTGAAGGATCTCCAATCTGTATCACATAAGGTATAGTTTAAGGAACTGAGCATATTTTAATTCGGTTGACAAGGCTTAGGAAGTAGGAAGGACAAAACTGTTATCTTCAAATATTTGAAGGGTAGCTAAGTGGAAGAAGAAGAAGAACTGGTGTTATTACTTATTGTTAAAATACAAAACTGAAAGTAAAGAGTAGAAGTGCAAAACCGTATATTTGGGCTCAACATAAGAAAAAGCTTCCTAAGCAGAGCTTTATAAATGTTGAATGAAGGCACCTGACATGTAATGGGTTTCCTTCATTAGGAGTCTTCAAATAAAATCTGGAATGCCACTTTTGGGGGTTTTCTAGAACAGAGGTCCATAACACACACACCCCAAGTGCAACCTAAACTAAATTAAAATGTAATTTGTAAATATTTAGCAAAGTAAATAAAAATACAAGAAAACATATGTATTGCCACATTTTCTATTTGAGTTTGATACCACTGTTTTGGAAGATGTCTTTGGTCAGTTATAGTTTGGATAAGATGCCCTCTTAGGTCCTTCCAACTCTCAGATTCTATAGTTACCACTCCTCTGTGTGATTTAGATTATTTGAGAAAATATCCCCTAGTTCTGCACTTTTATAGGTGTATTTGAGCAAATATGTATATAATTATGCCTAGATTTGATAATTGTGTGTATATGCATATACAGGCTCAGGCATTTAGATTTTTCAGACTTTTCATGTCTCCATGGACCATAGCACACCAGTGTTGTCCATAGGATTGTCTTGAAAAAGATACCAAAGTGGTTTGCCATTTTCTTCTCCAGTGTAAAACAAAAATAAAGTAAATTGTCGAGTGTCACGCAGCTATTAAATGTCTGAGGTTTAATTTGAGCTTAAGTTTTCCTGACTCCAGTCCCAGTTTTGTAATCACTGAGCCACCTAGATGCCTATTTCACTGGGAAGAATATTTGTTTTCAAATCTATACACTGACTTTGTGGAATATAAACCAAATTTTTCATAATAGAATACATTCTATTATTTCAAATTCATAGTATAAATAATGAATTTGATAGCTATGACAATTTTTTTCAAAAATATTTATAGAAATGACAATTCAACTTTATATGGGAAAATATATTGCAAGCACTGGAATGTTACTATTCCTTTCACATTTACTTTTCTTTCATGTAATCCACTTAAGAACCATGGAGAGAATGTTTATAAATCCAAATAGTAAGTTGACTTTTATTATGTTCCCCTAATTACATCAACTACTAGACTTTTAATCATTCTTTTAAATATTCAAAATGAGTTTTAAAAACTTTTTTTTAAAATAAATCATGGTGTAGGGGCAGTTAGATATCTCAACAGATAGACTGCCAGACCTGGAAACAGAAAGTCCTGGGTTCAAATGTTACCTCCAAATACTTCTTTGCTGTGAGACCCTGAAATAGTCACTTAACCTTAATTGTCTGCCCCTTACTGCTCTTCTGGCTTGAAAGTGTTATTAAGTCTAGGAATATACACAATTTTATAACTCTCTGGGTATAATACCTAGTTGTTCTCCAAAATGCTTGGATCAGTTCACAGCTCCAACAGTGCATTAGTGTCCTCAATTTTCTACATTCCCTCTGACATTTCTCACTTTGCTTTTTTGTCATTTTAGTCAGTCTGATAAGTATGAGATGAAATCTCAGAATTACTTTTGTCTGCAATTCTCTAAACAGTAGTGATTTGGAGCATTTTTTCACCTATCTATAGGCTTTGGTTTTTTCATCTGTAAATTATCTGTTCCTATTCTTTGTCTATTTATGAATTAGGGGAGTGGCTTTTATTATGTCTTTTTATTTTAAATATGAGAGTTCTATCTGAGAGGCTGTCTTTAATTTTTTCCCAATTTTCAATTTAATATATTCAAAATTATCAATTTCATATTTCACAATGCTCTCCAACTCTTGTTAATTTATAAATTCCTCTCCTATCTATAAATGTGAAAGGTAGTATGTTCCCTATTCTAATTAACTTGTGGTATCTCCTTTTATATCTAAAACACATTACCATTTTGATCTTATCTTAGTGAGATATTAGTCTATACCTAGCTTCAACCAAACTAGTTTCCAATTATGCTAGCAATTTTACCAAGCACTTATTTCTTATCCCCAAAACTTGGAATTATGATTTTATCAAACAAGATTCTATACTCTTTTGCTGTTGTTTCTTGTATGTCTTTTCTATTCCACTGATCTACATTCTATTTCTTAGCCAGTACCAGATAGTTTGGATGATTACTGTTTTATAATAAAATTTATAATCTGATATTTCTAGATCTCCTTCTTTCCTGTTTTTTTCATTCACCTCTTTGATATTCTTGATCTTTTATTCTTCCAAATGAATTTCATTATTTTCTAATTTGATAAAATAATTTTTTAGTAATTTAATTGGGATGGCATTGAATAGGTAGATTAGTTTAGGTAGGATTGTGATTTTAAGTACATTAGTTCTGCCCACCAACAAACAATTAATATTCATCAAATTATTTCGATCTGACATCATTTGTATAAAAACATTTTATTATTATGTTCATGTAGTTCTTGGGGTTGTTTTGGGATAAGGGTTTTATATAAGAAAAAGTTATAGGGTTAACAATTTGAGGACTTTTCTATGTTATATATTTTAATTGGTTTTAATACTGAATTTTTTAAATTAGTCAGCAAGTATGTATTTACTGTTTTGTATATGAAATGCATTTTCCTAGGACACTCTGAAGAAAATAATAGATTATTGGTAATTCACTTGATTAGAATCTTTTTTATTGAGAGAATCTTTTATGTTCTGGTGCTTGTTTTCTTACAAATGTATTATTTAAAGTATTATGGGCATTCTATCTTGTGTTATAAAATAAATCTCTATGTCACCTAATAAAAATTAATTTCTCTCTTAAAAGTCTGATATAAAGTTATGCCAACATTTTCATCATCAATTAGGTGAATAAGACTTCTTTCTATCATACATGATTTTCTCTAGCCAGTAAAAATTCAAATTGTCTTCACAAAAGAGGTTTATTTCTTCACACATATGCCCAATGAAAGAAGTCAAAAGTCAGTGCAGTATCCCATAGGACACAATTCCATTCTGAAAACTTGCTGCAGTCATTTGCATCTCATAAGTAAGACTGCATTACCATTCATTTTAATTATATCAATCACTCATTTTAAAACTGCTTTTATTTTCTTGACATTCTGTCTTTAGAGAATCCTAATTATAAAATAGTTTAATGATGTCATTTATGTAGAGTTCATTAAAATAAAAAATAAAGATCACATTTTCATATGTCTCTATTTATATGTATGTATGCCTCCAGTCCTTCACGCCTGAAGTAAATTTACTGGAATTTATGTCTTTGCTATATGCTAAGGATACAGCTCATGAACAGCTAAGCCAAGGACGCAGTGTTCTATCTTTACAATCAAATACAGATTTCCCATTAAAAAGCAAATTCTCTGTTTCAAAAGATTTAATACTATGGTGCTGAAAAAATAATTCCAGATGGCTAAATTTAGGGAACTGAAAATATTCTGCTCCAAAACATTTTTTCATTTGATTATAATTTGGACACTTTTTCATTCACTTTAAAGGTCTTGCCACTCAGTGCTTTCTTCCAGGAAACAAGTGTCAATAATAGTGTGGGGCTCAGTAGTAGGCCCTCCCTTTCTTCTATTATCTGTTTCAGTTGCATTGTTGTCAGCTTAAGATGTCCTCATACTTGCTGACACATTTTTGGTGATTGTGCAATATGTGTTGATATTTTCCTATATTGTTTTGTCTTTTCTTGTATCAACTTGGCCATCTTTTTTTTTACTCCCTTACAACTCCACCCTTTATTCTTTGAAGTCATTGTCTACTTAAGATGAAAAATGAAACTTTAGTCACTAGACTAAATTACATCAACAGGAAAAAAATCAAATACACAATGATTAAGCAGATAGGCATTAACTAAAAGGAACACACACAAAACTACTAGTCCTTAAAAATTCCTCAGCCATTTATTTTTCTATTAAAGGTTTTTCCTATTATGCAAGGCTATATTTTTTCATTCAATCTCAAAGCTTTTGCCCCACATTACAATAAAATTTCTTCCATTTTAATGTTTAATCAATAATGCTACCTAATTGGCTGTCATCATGATATTCCTGTCACTCTATATAAAGTTAAATTACTCTAAATATTATGAGAAGCTAGACTATCCAACTAGAATATGATTACAATAATGTTGGTTTTAAATAATATTTTTTCTTGTTAGCTGGCTAAGACTTTTTGATAAAACTCCTCTCATAAAAATTGATTACTAAGCAATATATATATATATATAATTTTCTATAAAATAACTTTTTTCAAAAACATCATGATGAACTAGACTAGTCTTTATGGCAGGAATTCTTAGTATATACACCATAAACTTATTAAAATATTTTAATAACTGTATTTTAATATGGCTGCTTTGTAATCCTATGTATTTTAATCTATGTATTTAAAAACATGATTCTGAGAAAAGATTCATAAGTTTCAACACTTTAATGTGGTCTCTGATACAAAAAAGGGTCAAAAACCCATGCTTTAAGGCATCATTAAACACTGGAATTAGATGCAAAAATGAATAAAAAACCTATGCACTTTTAAAGTGCTTTCTATTGTTTAATTGTCTTTGTTATCAGTCTTAAGTGGAATGTATGGTATATTCAAAAAAGGGCTAGCATGTCCTGTATGAGGGCTTGCCTAAACGTTTTCAATTCTTCTCCACCACTGAAATCCACCTTCTCACCAACTCTCACCTGTGGCTCCAAGAAGGTGCAGTATGCACAAAAAAGCAGCCACACCCAGGTAAAACCATCTTGGCAGTAGGCCAAACTAGGTTGAGGGTAATCTATCAGTGAGTTGGGGCTAATGTCTACCTCAAGCATGTGAAGATGTCCCCAGGATAGTATGGGTAGATTAGAACAATTTGTTCCAACAGCCATGCTGGCAACTGATGCAGATATTATGGAACTTGGTCAAGTATGAAAGATGCCAAGGTCATCCTCTGCTTGCTAGGCCATCATCATCATTTTGACCTTTGCCACTTAATGACAGTAGGAGAGAGAGAGAGAGAGAGAGAGAGGGAGAGAGAGAGAGAGCTGATGTCTTTGTACAACTCTGCCTCACTTAAATTAAATTCAAGGCCTAGACAAAATATCATCCTGTGATACTGGTGATCCTCTTTGAAAATTAAGCATAAACAACAATTTGCTTCACCCTCTTTGCATCTATAATTACTCTTAAGGATCAATCTCTCACATATTCATTTAAAGTCTACCTTCAAGGCTCAAAGGGCCATAAAACTAGGCATACCCCTTGACCCAGCATTACCACTGCTGGGTCTGTATCCCAAAGAGATCAAAGATAAGGAAAACTGACCTTCCTGTTCAAAACTATTTTTACCAGCTCTTTTTGTAATGGCAAAGAATTTGAAACTGAGAGGCTGTCCATCATTTGGGGAGTGGAAGAACAAGTAGTAGTATATGGCTGTAATAGAATACTGTTGCACCATAAGAAATGAAAAATAGGATGAACTTTTTTTAAACCTGGAAAGACTTATATAAACTGATGCAAAATGAATTGAATAGAACCAGCAGAAAAATGTGTATAGTAACAGAAAATTATACAATGATCAACGGAGAAAGACTACACTATTATCAGCAAAGCAAGTTTCCAAGATAATCACAAGGAACTCATGATGAAAAATGCTAGCCACAGTCAAAGAAAGAATTGTAGGAGTCTGCAGATTAAAGTATACCAACTTCCATTTTATTTTCTTCATGAGTTTTTATTGTATGTGTGATATGTGTCTTCTGTCATGGCATAAGCAATATGGAAATATGTACTGCATGAAAGCACTGATAAAGCATATCAGACTATTTACTGCCTCAAGGAGGAGGGGAAAGGAGGAAGAGAGAAAAATCTGAATCCTAAATGTCACAAAACAATTGTCAAAAATTGTTTCTACATGTAACTGAAAAAATTAATTAAAATTAAATAAAGGTTATCATTAAAACTCATCCTACATACTTTGCTGCACTCAGTTTTCCCTCTGTCACTACTTTGTGACTGTTTGCAACCATGATTGTTTCAAAGATCTTGCTATGTGATTTTAAGGCTCCACCAAGGATTCTCCCATTGGCAGTCTTGACATTCCTATCTCTCCTCATATCACCAATTCATATTTTATTCTGGTCCCTCATTTCTCTGACAATATCAAACAAGCTCCTGAACCCTTCCATGACACTGAACTTTACTGGTGGACATATCTAATCTGATAGGGGTTCAAAACCTCAATTCATAAAAACTCAGAGATTAGTTAGAGCAAGACTCTCAAGATATAGATGAGAAAGCTCATTCCATAGAGATTCAGTGATTTTGTAAAAGTTACACTGTTATTGTCACAGTTTATAAGAGAATTTGAAGTTTCTGGACTTTCAATTTACTGTTCTTTCTACTGTACTCAGTGTCTAACATGTATAAAAATAAATTCAGCTTTCAACCCCACACAGACCAATTACTTTTCTGGAACCCTGTTTCTATTAATAAAACTATTATTTATCCAGGAATCCAATATAAAAAACTTGAAATGATTTTTTTAGCTTTTCCTTTTCCTTTATCCACCAAATCTTAGTAGTTTCCTAGCTGTGCAATTATACTCTCCAGTGCCTCTCAGATCTGATTCCTCCCTTACATACTTTCTAACTATCTCCTTGGTCTCACATAAATAATTGCAGTAGACTTTTAATCGATCCCTTCCCTGTTCAATTCAGCATACTCACTGCTCTGGCCTTGAATTCCATTGCTTATAAAACTATAATGATAACCACTGCTGCTAGATTAAGTCCAAACCTTTGACATTTAATACCTTCCACCAGCTATAACCTCCCTCTGAAGACTAATCTCACACTATTCCTTTTTATATACTATTCTTCAGCAAAACTGAGCTTATTATTCCTCAAATACTCTTCATGCATTTCCATTTCCATGCCTTTGCTCCCACTATCCCTAAGAGGCAAAAAAAGAAACATTTATTAACCAGTCTGACATGCTAAGCACCAGAAATGTAAATACAAAAAATGGAAAAGCAGTGTGGGAGAGTATATAGGGCATTGGCCTTGACCTCAAAAAAGCTGGATTCAAATCCCACATTCTATGCTTTCTACTTGTGTGATCCCAAACAAATAATTTTACTTCTTTTGCCTCAATTTCCTCATTTTTAAAATCATGGGGCTCAAAGACCTTTGGATCTCTTTCAGTTTTAAATCTTTAATATCGTGATTAAAAAAATAAGTCCCTGCCATCAGGAAGCACTAACACCTGATGCCCTCCCAAAGAAGGTGGCATTTGAGCTGAGGCTCAAAAAGAGCTAGTAGTTTCAAGACTCAGAGGCTAAAAGGGATGTTATTTTAGGCATGAGGATACTCTGTGCAAAAGGTGGAATTTTGTGTATAGTGAACAGTATTCAGAACAGTTTTGCTGGAGCTTAGAACAAATTGTAGGGTCGCCAGTGCATAGCTGGAAGGGGCCTTAGTGACCTAGTATAACCCCCTTATTTTACAGATGAGGAAATTGAAACCCAGAGAGGTTAAGGGATTTTTCCAAAGTCACATAGGAAGCAAGAGGCAGAACTGGAAGTCAAACCAAGATCTTTTGGTTCAAAACTAGGAGTTCTTTGAACTATACCACATAGCTTTCCAGGGGGATGGAAGTAATATACTGTCACTATTTGATCAACCTCAAAAGATAGACTGCAGAGCAAGAGTTTTAAGAGATTTTGTATTTTAACCTAAAAGATTTGGAGAGTCACTGAAATTTCCAGAGAAAAGAAGTACTATGGACAGACTTATATCTTAAGATATGAATTAGATAGCTATGTGGAGGATGAAATGGAGGGGGAAGAGATTAGATGCAGAAATAGCAATTAAAAGAAGTTCAAATTCTTAAAAACCATTTGGTATTAGAAATAGAATAATATAATAAACTAAAAAAGGAAGAATTAGACATAATGGAACTCAATAATCCAGTGTTCAAGGAGGAGATCCAGGAGAACATTGTACACAGAGACTGATACACTGTGGTACAATCAAACATAATAGACTTCTCTACTAGAAGCAATGCAAGGATCCAGAGCAAGGTTGAGGGACTCATGAGAAAGAAAACTAGCCACATTCAGAGTAATGGGAGTAGAAATACAGAAGAAAAACAACAGCTTGAATACATGGAATGATGGGGATATTATCGGGGTTGTAGACACTAAACGATAACTCTAATGCAGGGGTCGGTAACGTATGACTCTCGAGCCATATCTGGCTCTTTTGAGCTCTTTCTGAAGGAGTCAATTTTTTTTCAGATGCTGTTACAGGAGCGCGCACTGTGAGTACTGTATAGCTCTCACGAAATTACATTTTTAAAAATGTGGCATTTATGGCTCTCACGGCCAAAAAGGTTGCGGACCCCAGCTCTAGTTCAACTATCAATAATATGGAATTAGGTCTTAATCAATGATGTGTGTAAAACCCAGTGGAATTGTGCATTGGCTAAGAGGGTGGAAGGGCGGGTTTGGGGGAAAGGGAAAGAACATGAAACATGTAACTATGGGAAAATATTCAAAATTTAAATTTAAAAAAAAAGGAAAAAAACAAAGATGCTCCTTTGTACTACATGGTTAGAAGACCAAAAATAGCTAAAAAATGTAGATGCATCTCCAAAGTCTTCTGGAGCATTGCATTATCCAGGTATTCTATGCAAGCTTATTAGGATTGGGCTCATTGTCCAGTCTCCCATACATTAAATTTAGTAAAATCATTGAAAAAAATAATCCAGTGCTCAATAAAGCCAAAAATATAAATTACTTAGAAAATAATCCCCTATTTAATGAGAACTGCTGGGGGAAATTGGAAACCAGTCTAAGTGAAATTAAGTTTAAACTAATATCTTTAATAACATTCCACAATAAATTCATAATAAAAATGTCACTTTGATATTAAAGGTCATATCTTTAAAAAATTAGAAAAGAAGCCAACTATATACCTTTCTTTTTATTTGTTTATTTAGAATATTTTTCCATGGTTACATTACTCATGATTTTTCCCACTCTTCTTCCCTCCCTCCTTCCAGAGCTGACAAACAATTCCACTAGGTTAGACATGTATTATTGTTCAAAATCTATTTCTATATTATTCTTATTTGCAATAAAGTGATCTTTAAAAGACAAAACCCCAGTTATATCCTCATTGAACCATGTGATCAAGCATATGTTTTTCTTCTGCATTTCTAATCCCACAGTTCTTTCTCTGGATGTAGATAGCATTCTTTCTCATAAATTCCTCTAGATTGCCATGGATCATTACATTGCTGCTAGTAGAAAAGTCTATCACAATTGATTGTCTACAATGTATCCATCTCTCTGTACAATGTTCTCCTGGTTCTGCTCCTTTTGCTCATCAATTCCTGGAGGTCTTTCCAGTTCACATAGAAATCCTCCAGTTCATCAATCCTTTCAGCACATTCCATCACCATCAGATACCACAACTTGTTCAACCGTTCCCCAATCGATGGAAGCCCCTTCGTTTTCCAATTTTTTGCCACCATAAATAGTGTGGCTATAAATATTTTTGTTCAAGTATTTTTCCTTATTACCTCTTTTGGGTACAAATCCAGCAGTGGGATGGCTGGGTCAAAGGGCAGGCATTCTTTTAAAGCCCTTTGCGAACCATATACCTTTCAAAACTAGGAGGAGGAAGCAAATTCATAACTAGACAAGGAATATAGGCAAATAGAGAAGATAAATTGCATTTATGGTTACACAAATTGCAATTATGGTTGCACAAAATTGACTATCTTCTGTACAAGTACACACACATATATACATATATATATATATATATATACACACACATATATAGTATCTAGAATAAGAAGGAAAGCTTTGAACTGTTTTTTTATCTTTGTATGAAGTATCTCTGAGAAAGTTCTAGTAACCAAGATATGTAGACAACTAAATCCCAACTTCTATAAAAAAACCTTTCCCAATCCCTCTTAATTCTAGTGCTTACTCTGCAGATTATTTCCAAGTTATCCTGTATACAGCCTTTTTGTACAAAATTTTTGCATCTTTTTTCTCCCCTTAGGTTGTTAGACAAAAAGTAGGAACTATCTTTTTCCTTTATCTGAATCCTCAGAATATTGCCTGATATATATTAATTACTTAATAAATTTTTATTGCCTGACAATAGAAACATGCAAGATCAGTGGATTTGAACTGTTCTTAAGGGAGAATTATAAATCATTTGCCATCATTTGAAAGAATGCTCTAAATTATTAGTAATACAAGAAGTCAAAAATCAAAACACCTTCTTGCCTAGCAAGTTTGAAAAGATGACAAAAAATAAAGATAATCACTGTTGGAAGGCTTGTGGAAAGACTGGCACACTAATGTATGGAGCTACAAATGAGTGTAACCATTCTGGAAATCAATTTGTAATTATGAAAATAGTGACTAAAATGTCTATAATCTTTAACCCAAAGTCTGTTAGGCATATAGCTCAAGGAAATCATTAACAAAAAGAAAGACTCTTTAAACATCAAAATATTTTTAATAGTTCATTTTGTAGTAACAAAGAACTGGAAATAAAGTATATGCCATTATGAAGGATGCCTAAATAAATTTTGGTTCTTTAATGTAATGGAATATTATTACATAGTAAGAAATAACTATGATGATGTATGTAAAGACACATGAAAACACATGAACTAATAAAAAGTGAAACATCCAGAAAAAGAATACACACAGTGAGCTGAACAATGTTAATAGAAAGGAAAACTATAAGATTAAAAAAATGAGTGTCAAGAAACTAAAAAAATAAGAGATCAGAGAACATATGTCCTACTTCTTTAGAGAAGTAGAAAGTCCACAACCATGAAATATTCCATATAATAGATTTTTCATTTTTTTGATCAATTTTGCTGAGTTGTTTTCTTTTTATATATTCTTTGCTATAATGGGTGTCTCTCTGGGAAGAGTAAGAGGTATTCAGGGAGAAATAAAAGTGATTAAAAAGCAAAACTATATCAATAAAATCCATCTAAATCTTACAATTAGAAATTATTGAAAATAGTCAAAGGTGATGATCATCTGAACTAGGATATTTGTAGTGTGTGTTGAAAAAAATGTGATGGCTACAACAGATTTTGAAGAAATGTGGTTGAAATGACTTGGCAACTGATTGGATATGAAGGTCATGAGTGACTGAAAAATAGAAGATAAAACAACTTGTAAGACAGAGAATGATGTATTACTTAGATCACCGAATAGTTTCAGATTGAGCTTCTGCTGTGTTAGTCACTACCTACATCTTCTTGAAATACAAGACAAATCCATCTTTTACAGATTTTAGCTATACTTCAAATAATTTTGTAGCAAAGCTATATATAGCAAGACAAGCATTTTTAACCTGGAGCCCAGATTTTTCATATTTTGATATCTGTTTTAATATAATTAGTTACCTTTTTATTCCTATTTTTATGTACTTAAAAATATCATTCTGAGAAGGATGAAAATAATTGAAAAAAAAAAGAATAGTCATGTAAAGCGTCCATAAGTTCCAGACTGCCAAAGAGGCCCTGTGATATTTTTTAAAAGGTTAAGAAATCTTGTTCACATGCATCTAAATCTTCTAATATTTGGCAAAACCTAGGTACAGGGAATGATTTTTTTTTCATCTTCTTAACTCCTTGTAGAATCTTTTTCATAAATTCTTAGTATATTGTCATATTAAAAATTATTGTCTTTAGTACAACACTTGTTATAATATTTTCCTAAAAATACTATATAATTGTAGCTTTAATGTGCTTTCTTTGTATTTCCTGTCCTTTCCATTTCTCTGGTTGTCTTGTTTTACGTGTCTCTATTTTACTCAAATTAAATTTTTGCCCTAACCATGGATGGGGCCAAAAGACAAATGCCACAGATCAACACAGCCACTCTTCTATTGAACTACCACTTCCACATTTTTAAGTTTCTAGGATGTTTTCTTAGTTTCCAGGGAGTGACAGGGACATATTTCAACCATGGATGAACTCACTCCTTAACCTGTGTTACAATATGACGTTCCAAGAAAACAAAACAAAGCATGGCCTATTCTCCTTGGCATGTTGAGTTCCTAGCAAAGCTAAATTTTCTCCCTCAGGTATAGTCACCATATTGTCAATCAGATTAAGTGAGCCCCTAGTTTCTTTTTTTAATTTTAAATTTTTTATTTTTAGAATATGTGTTGATACAATTTTTAATATTCATTTTTGACATTTTTCAATAGATGTTCTCTCCCTCCCCCATCCAAAAGAAACCTATGGCATAGGTTGTATATATATTAACATATAATATATATATCCATATTCATCATGTCATGAAACAAGACACATATTGCTTACACTAGAGAAAAACTCATGGAGGAAATAAAGTAATGCTCCAAATCACTATTAATTAGAGAAATGCAAATTAAACCAACTTTAAGGTACCACCTCATACCCATTAGACTGGTTAAAATAACAAAACGGGAAAATGATAAATGTTGGCAAGGATGTGTAAAAACTGGGATGTTAACACAGTTGTTAGTGTTGAGAGTAATCTGGAACCATGCACTAAGGGCCATAAATTGTGCATATTCTTTGACCCAGAAACACCACTGTTAGATTTACTTCCCAAAGAGATTAAAGATAAAGGAAAAGAATCTCCCTATCCAAAATATTTTAGCAGCTCTTTTTATGGTGGTAAAGAACTGGGCACTAAAAGGATGTCCATCAATTGGGGATGGCTGAACAAGCTGTGGTATATGCTTGTAATGAAATACTATTTCACCATAAGAAATGACAAATATGATCACAAAAAAACTGGAAAGACTTATATGAAGTGATGCAAAATGAAGTGAGCAGAAGCAAGAGAACGTTGTACATGGTAACAGCAATAGTATATGATGGTCAACTGTGAATGAGTTAACTATTATAACCAGCAATGCAGGGGTCAGCAACCTTTTTGGCTGTGAGATCCATAAACGCCACATTTTTTAAAATGTAATTTCATGAGAGCCATACAGTGCTCACAGTGGGTGCTCCTGTAACAGCTAACAGCGCCTGAAAGAAAATTGACTTTATGGCTCCTGCAGAAAGAGCCACATCTGGCCCTCAAAAGAGCCAGATATGGCTCAAGAGCCATATGTTGCCAACCCCCTGCAGCAATGCAAGGATCCATGACAACTCTAAGAGACTCATGACAAAAAAGAATATCCACGACCATAGAAGAAACAGACGGAGTTTGAATGCAGCATGAAACATACCATTCTTCAATAGCTTCTCTAAAGGCATACACAAGCACACACACACACACACACACACACACACACACACACACACACACACACACATTCACTCACCCAAAGTGGCCATCTATGGTATTATACTCTCACAAAATGCAAGGTTCAATCTCTCTAAAAAGAAGGTGCTGATTTAGTGAAAAAGGTCTGGGAAGAGAATTTGAAAGTGAAGAAGTCTCTATTATTATCATTAAAATAATTGGGTGGGGAAAGGGAGAGACCACTAACAAAACTCTTTGAGATAAAAGTTCTGTCTTAGGATGGGTTCCAAGTGAGAATTCTCAACATCTCCCTAATTTGCAAAGTTCTGCTACTGTTAAATCATTTCTGTCTACCATGAAATGTGTACAGAAGCTGAAGGCACCAGATATGTAATCTCTTTTAGTGAATTGGTTAAAATTAGACATAGGGACTAGATCTATGATTCCACTGATATAGGGAAAACTCCCAGGTGAAGAAATTCCTCTAAATAGTGCAAGTTGGTGTTTTCTCTGTACCTCATAATCTTAAAGAGTTACCCCAGATTTGTACCACAAAGAGACAATAAAAAAGGGTTGTACAAAAATATTCATAGCCACACTCTTTGAGGTGGCAAAAAAAATTAGAAAATGAGGGGGAGGTCCCTCGATTAGGGAATGGCTGAACAAATTGTGGTATAGGATGGTTATGGAATACTATTGTGCTATAAGGAATGACCAACTGGAAGATTTCTATATGAACTGAAAGAACCTCCATGAACTGATGCAGAGTGAAATGAGCAGAACCAAGAGAACATAGTATACAGAAAGTGATGTGGAATGATGGAATGTAATGGACTTTGCTACTAGTAGCAATGCAATGATCCAGGATAGTCCCTAGGAACTTCTGAGAAAGAATGCTATCCACATCGATAGAAAGAACTGTGGGAATAGAAACACAGAAGAAAAACATATGACATCACTTGTTTATACGAGTATATGATTTTGGGGTTTTGGTTTCAAAAGATTGTTCTATTGCAAAAATGAATAATATGGAAATGGGTATCAAGTGATAACATTTGTATAACCTAGTGGAATTGCTTGGCTGCTCCAGGATGGGGGAGGGAAAAGGGTAGGGAAATAAAATGTATCATGTAATATGGAAAAAAAATTTTTTTAAATACAAACGAAAAAAAAAAGAGCTACCTAGACAACTGAAAGGTTAAATGAGTTGTCAATGGTCTCACAGCTATTATGCAGTAGAGGTAGGACATAAAACTAGATCCTCTTAGTTTTGATATCTCTACCTACTCTAGTATACTTGCTTTCTGATCACAATTGCAGAAATAAGATAAATAAATAATAAATGACTGATGAAAGTAAATACATAATAAAAATTTCAGCTCTACTATTATTTATTGAGTGATTAACATATGATAATATAATAGGCATGGAAATAAAGTGTAAGTATAGCTATAAAATATAACACTCATTCCCTGCCATCAAGATTATATTCAATACTTCTGCCACATACTTTGGTTTATACCAGTGATGGGCAAACTTTTTAAAGAGGGGGCCAAAGGAAAGGAAATGCTCCTCTGTCAGTCTGTTTCTAAGGCAACTCTTTTGAAGTTTCATTGTATTGTATCCTACTCATTGTATTCATCAGATTAGGAATAATTTTGTGGGACTGGATAGAACATTTCAGGGGGCCCTCATCTGGCCCATGGGCTGTAGTTTGCCCATCATTGGTTTATACTGATAAATACAAATATGTCAGTTTAGGAAGGACAATGAATCAACTTGAAATAAATAGAACAAATCATGTTTATCCTTCTGGGGATGATGGGGTATGATTCATATTTTTAAAGATAGAAGGGATAATATAAAGTGAGACAAGACAGGGAACAGATGATCCTAAATAGTATTTCACTGAAGTTTTCATCGTCAGGATTTCTCAGAGGTATAGTTTGTCAACAGAGGGAAATCAAATTCATATTTCCCTCATCTAAGTATGACTCTTGAGAAGAACTCATTTACCAAGCTATTATGAGTAGAAAGAGGGTGAGTACGGATATTATTTCATTGCATTAGTTATTCTCTTCCAATTAAATATTATACTGAAAAGAACCACAGCTACTTTAGTTTGATATTAATTTTTCTTATGTATAGCTTACCAAGAAATATTTTGCATTGTAGCTTGCTTTGCTAAGAAAAATGCCCACCAGAAAGGGATAATGCCATGTGCAAAGAGCTACTTCCATCTATTCTATCATACATAAATATTATGCAGAATTTAAACATTGACATTTTGTCTTATGTCATCAGTCTTTTATGAGCTTGATTGCTTTTAATCAGATTAGCCACTGGCAAACTAATAACATTGAGTTAGCAATTGTGTTATATTTCTTATCATATATATATTAGAGTATATGAGGGACATATAAGGTTCTCTCAAACTATCAGACGAATGAGCCAGCAAAGAGATAGCTTTTGTAGAGTTATCAAGAGTCCAAGTACTTGCTGAAGAATTCAGAGTCCACCTGAAGTAGTACCATTTGCTGTAGATGATACATAAGAGCATACACCCTTCGTGTGAGGTAGAGATCCAACCAGACAACCAATCATACCCAATAGGAAATTCTAGTACATTATAAATCTAGATGAGAATGTGACAGAAACCTATTTAGAGGGACAAGTCAACAAGCTTTCCATATCTCCATAGCTCCCTTCCCCATCAGAAGTCTATAATGTGAGGCTTATGCAGTATAGAGAAGACAGGCCAAAAAAGCATAAGAATAATACTAATAGAAACATGTTTATTGATCAGGGAAAAGTATATTTCAAGCTGGTTCTCTGAAAAGGGGTTTAGTCCCATCTACTTCAATAGCACTAAAACTGTCCATAGTCACAAGTACAACTAAGTAAGGAAAACTGCACAGTGAGCTTATGTAAATAAATGGTTGAGTGGTACTATCTGTCATAGAAAAGTTAAAATGCCAAATAGCAAAGAAACAGAATTACTCAGTGGCAATGGCCATGAGGCAACAGATAATAGCTGTTATGAGGGGTTACTGAGATTAACAATAGTGATAAAAGGCCTATGAAACTTGTGAAAAAAGATTGGAGTGGGAACGTGAAGGACTATAGATTGAAACAAAAGGGTACAGTGGCTAAAGATGCCTTCTGACTGATACATTATGGCACAATCAAATGTAATGGATTTTTCTACTAGCAGCAATGTAATGACCCAAGACAATTCAGAGGAGCTTGTGAGAAAAAATGCTGGCCACATCCGAAGAAAGAACTGTGGGAACGGAAATGCATTAGAAAAATATATGATTGATCATGTAGTGTGATAGGGATATGATTGGAGTTTTGATGTTAAAGGATTGCTCTACTGCAGATATGAATAACACGGAAACAGGTTTTGAATATGTATAATCCAGTGGAACTGCTTGTCAGATTTGGGAGGGAGGAGGAAAGAGCAGGAGTGGGTAGGATCATGAATCATGTAACCATGGAAAAATATTCTAAATTAAAAAAAAAATTTAAGATGCCTTCTGGGAGCGTAGGAGAGTTACAACAGATTAGTAATATGGTACAGATAGAGAAGTCATGGAATTCCAAACATACCCACTCCTAAAAGAAAGGTACTGTAAGTTATAGACCATGAATCTTTTCTGAGGGAAATACACAACATTGGGGAATACAAAAAAAGACAAACAAGGAAACCATGCAGATAATCAGACTCCTCAGTTCTTCATGGCTTTTGCACAGTTATTATCTTGCTCTCTTGATCATTCTCTCATCACTTTCTTCTCCTGATCTTTCTCTAATCAATTCGCTAAACTCTACACTCAAAGTCTAAGAACTAGTTTAAGGAAAAATAGGATAGAAATTTAGACCATCTTTTATAAACATTAGATTGTAAGCTCCTTGAGGGAAGGAACTGGCTTTTTTGCTACTTTTAGTATTCCTGATACATAGCACAGTGCCTGGCAAAAAGTAGGCCCTTAATAAATGTTTATTAATGGATTAATATTTTTGCTTATTAGGTCTTATTAATACTGATTGTCTTATATGGTCAAGTAGAAGCAACTGTCTTCCTGCTCCCAAATTTAACTCCTTTTCCTCCTTAATTGAGGGTACTGTCACCAAAAGCAAGTATTGATTTAGAGAGCAGGAGAAATGAGGTGCCATGTGACATTTTATTTTAGTAATAAATTACTTTATCCCATTATAACCAATGCCCATGTTTGTAGTCTCATTTAGAGTAGCAAAGAATGTTTCATAAGAGATTTGTGAGGTTCTCTAAAATAACTTCAAGGGGCAGCTTGGTAGTTTAGTGGATTGAGAGTCAGGCCCAGAGATGGGAGGTCCTAGGTTCAAATCTGGCCTCAGACACTTCCCAGCTGTGTGATCCTGGGCAAGTCACTTGACTTCCATTGCCTAACCCTTACCACTCTTTTGCCTTGGAACCAATACACAGTATTGATTCCAAGACAGAAGATAAGGGTTTAAATAAATAAATAAATGAGCAAACAATTAAATGAATAAATAAATAAACAAATGAATGAATGAATGAATGAATAAGTAAATAAATAAATAAATAGATAGATAGATAGATAAATGAACAAACAAATGAATGAATGAATGAATGAATAAAATAACTTCAATGTTTGGGTCATATTTTAGTATTTTGAATTGCTACTGTATTTTTAACATCTGTTGGACTCCTCATTAATCTTCCAAAGGATATAATCTAGCTCAGTGTCACAGATAAAATGCAACCCCATACACAGAGATATCTCCTAGACATGAGAAATTTTACTGAAATAGATGGACTTGAGTTCATTGTTGCAACTCCCATCTACATAAAAAGCATTAATAAGAGTAACAATAAAAGTGGCATCAGATCAAGGAATATATTATTGGTAAGTTTCCTATTTAAAAAAAATTCTATACCAAAGTAAATAAGAAAGTACTGATGAGGGATAGAGATAAGTATAAAATGAGTAGTTCTTGTTTTCCTTTTGTTTGTAAAGTGAATAAATGCCAAATTGTGAAACTTTAATGAGAATTGGTGAACAATACCAAATGTTTGGGAAGAGGTTATTACAAAAAGAAATTTAAATTCATTTTCAACTATTAATAACCTCATGTTCCCAAAAGAATAAAGTTGGTCACTAGTTGTTATTGTGATCATTTCCTTTGTTAAATGAGACAAATCTGGATTTTTCTAATGCAGAATACTGAGGGGTTCAAATTCTCTATTAATAAGTTTTGTCCTTTTCTAGGCCCTACTTCTCTTCTTTCTAAAAAGGAGGAATGAATGGTATCACTGGAAGAAATTTAGAAGTTCAAGTTCTAGTGACAAGTTCTGGATAGAACTTCCAAATAAAAGTTTGGATTCTAAAATAGTTTATAGAAATATTAGATATCTGAATGTTCAGTCAACCTTAGTAATATCTTAAGTTAACAAATAATGTTACCTTCCAATTGTTTGAAAGTTAGTAGAGGGACAGAATAAATAAATAAAATCCTCCCCCACATTGCTCCAACAAGAATATTAAGTCTAAGGAAAAAACAGCTCCCAGTGGGTCATAGATCAAAGGAGGAAGCATTTTCTATTATGAATAGAATTGAACAATTTTGATTTATAATTTACCTGTAAAAGGTCTTAAGGAAGATATCCATTGACCGTTATATATTGTCAAACTTGAAATGCAGGAAACAAGATATTGTTTCCAATCCTCAAGAGAGCAAATTCTGGATGGTAACAAGAAGAAACATTAATAGGAATATGTGATGACTTTAGAGCAAGTATACAGGGCTTCAAGATTCAGGTCTTCAGATATCTTTTTCTTCTCCTTCCCCTCTTCTGATTAAAGAAGGTAGGAGAAATTTTACTTTTTCTTCCTGTATCCTTCTTTCCCTTCATTTGCCTTATTCTTTTCTCCCATTCTCTCCTTTCCTGACCATTCTTTTCCATCCTTCCTCCCTCTCCTCTTTTCTACTCTCCTATTATCCCATCCATTTCCCTCTTCTTTCATTTTGGTTCCTGTCTTTCTTTATGCTTATTTAACTCTGTTTCTATCTTCATCTCACTTTCTCATCTTAATAAGCAGAGGAATACTATGTAGTTCTTCAATATTTCTCAAGTGACATAGTAGACAGTATTGGAATTAGGTCAAGAATGCATAGATAATCCATTTCCATTTTACTTTCAAGAATATTTTTAGGATTATTGTAAAAAATTATATTTTAATTGTTAATAATTCATTTTAATAGTTATACATTTTCACTGATCTAAGAATTTCCCTCTCATAATCGTCTTGCTAATTATCAATTTTTAAGAATTTTTTTCCAAATTCTAAACGCTTAATAATTCCATGAAATACCCTTCTCTTGAGTAAATTTGTGTACTTATTTTGTTGGTGCTCAGTTCCGTAGATTCTCACTAAATAATGCCTAGAATTTAAGAATATTTGGCCACCAAAAAACTTGAGTACAGAGGACAAGAGATGCAAAGTTAAATATCTACAGTTTGGAAAACACAATATGTATTGCTTCACTATAGGTTAAAATAAGAAAATGACAGATTTCTAGAAAGAAACTGAGTTCAATTCACATGAAAAATGTAATATGTATTACATAGAGAATTGCTGGTCTGATCAAATAAAAAAAGAAAGATTCTCCAATGAAAAGGTCAAACACAATGCTATAAATAGCAACAAATATCATATAGAAAGGAAAAGAATCATTATGGAAATATTCTCAAGAATAATCTAACCTAATTCAAAGACAGGAGAACATACCTAAAGAGGAAAAATATCATAAATCAGATTTAAATGTAGGGAAATATTTATCTAGATAAATAGAACTATAATGCAATATAGATAACATACATTTGTGATTTTCTAAATCAGTACTGCCCAACAGGGACTATTTCTATTCGAGTATTATGCTACTTCTCAAAAGAAATTATAAGCTCTAAAAAATGAAATTTTATCAATATGATTGGAACTATAAAAAAGTAGAAAAAAGGAGACATATAAAGGAAAAAATCTGGCTTCATAGAAATTTTTCTAATGAGCTCAGACATTTTAAATAAAAAGAAACAAGATATATAAGAGTTTAGTTTGATTGCTCTCCTTCATGGTCTTAGCAGTTAAAAATATTATGTTTTGTACTTTCATTATACTTTACCTTTTTATTCTGATAGACATTCTTTTGGTATCAATTTAAAGAATCACCTTCAATATGCAATATATTTTAACATAAATGGCAAATGATTTGGATTCATAGAAACCTGGAAGACACATATAAACTGATACAGTAAAGTAAACAAAACCAGAACAATCAATATACAAGTACTTCAATAATGTGAAGGACAACAATCAATAAATTTAAGAATTTTGATAGTGAAATGTAAGCCACAACTCCTAAAGACTAATGTTTTCTATTAGCAGAGAAATGATGTATTAGAAGTAGAAAATGAGACATACATTTTCAGACTTGGCTAATATGTTCATCTCTTTTTATCATAATTTATTATAAAGTAGGCCTATTGGGAATGAGATAAGGAGTTGTTGATGGTTGAGTTTGAATAAGGAAAGAAAAAGAACATATATCTAATATGAAAAAAGAAGAAGAATGACTTTATAAAGGTATGGACAAGCAGAGGAATATTAGTACTATCATATTAAGTAAAAAAATAAGCCATACATAACAAAGGTTAATCATTTCTTATATTACTCTTTTTATATGTAGAAAATTATTTTCATGCCTATTGATGATTATAAAGTTCATCATTAAAAAAAACAACATTAAATAGTAGATCTAATGAGTACTGGGAAAGGGATTGTCTCTCCCACTTGGAGTCATTAATGGCTTCCTTGGGGCATAGGCTATGTATGAAGTCAAAATGTTTATTGTCCTAGGAAGTAGCAGTGGTATAATATTTCAACTATATGGCAGTGGTGTAGAAGGAGCTACATGCTCCAAATGAGAGTCATTTCTGAACCTTAGACTTTTGGTAGAGTAATGATCCTTTCTAATTCTTAATATCCTAGACTTCATAGGAAGAAATTTCTATATATCATATTTCTTAGTTGCCAGCCTTATTGTTAAAAAAATGAGCAATATCCAAGAATATAGATTTTTAAAAAGAGAAATTGTATTTCATGGACAATGCTAACCTCAAGGATTTCCTCATTGCTAATGTCATTTAATAATTCAGGGATTCAAACTAGTATTTTCAATTGGAGAATTTCATTAAGAGCATCCTACTTGGCAAGAGAAGAGGTGCTAAGAGGAGCAATAGCAAGTGACTAAAGTCATGTTGGAGAAGCAAGGGACTTGGACTTGGAATGTTATTCTGACTTTGAATTATTCAGATGAGCTTGTGAGTTCTGAAAAGAGTTTTCCATTCTGGAAAGTGTGTTCCTAAGTGTGTTTCTCTTCTGAGGGCAGCTAAAACACAAGTTGACACTCTGACTCTGGAAGATTTTAACACCCTGTGAGAAATGGAACTCAAGAGAGAGAGGAAAACTCCATCAATTCTTCATGGATAACTCTTGGCTTTTTTGTGTTTTCTACAGTGTTTATAAGAGACTATGAACCATTTTATGAGTGTTTTTCTTTCATTGTCTACAACATGAGATAAAGGCTATCCTGTTCCATTAAGAAAAAATAGTTGTATGTAAAAATAAAATTAAAGAAATGGATGATCAGAAAAGTTGGTCCAGCCATTTGGCTCAAACAATGAATAACATAAAGACATTGCAAGTGTTCCTTCTGTGCCTTTTAGAATGCAAAAAACAGGGGCAGCTGGGTAGCTCAATGGATTGAGAGTCAGGCCTAGAGTCAGGAGGTCCTAGGTTCAAATCAAAGACACTTCCCAGCTATGTGACCCTGGGCAGGTCACTTGACCCCCATTGCCTACCTTTACCACTCTTCCACCAAGGAGCCAATACATAGTAGTTAAGGGTTTTAAAAAAATTAAAAAACAAAAATAATGCAAAAAAACAAAAATGAAGAAATGAAGAAAAATAATAAAAGAGATGCTGAAAGAAAATTTCTAGCACTTTTAGTCTGTTTTCTGCAGAGGATCTATGGAAGAACATAGGCAAGAATCATAAAGAAAGGAAATGTATGAATCAATTATAATCTATGCCAATGTTAAGTCAATTTAACAAACCTTTAATGAGCACTTTTAAGGTACTGGGCACTGTGTTAAGTGCTGGGAATACAAATAGAAAAAAAAAAAAGAAAAACACATCTTGCCCTGAAAAAGCTTACATTCTAATAGGGGCAGGGGAAGAAGATAATAGGTGGCAGTCCAGGAGAAGGAAAAGAGAAAAGGGAAGAATATTCACTGTGTTATATACATAGATCTCTCAGAGAATCCAAAAGGCATATTACCTACTAGAATATAGAATCACAGGTCATTAAATTACAGGACTAGAGTAAGGAATCTCAGCAACCATCTCAATTAACCAATAAATATGCATTAAGTGCATTAAAATGGGCCTGGAGCTATGTTAAGTGATGGAGATTAAAAAAAAATAAAGAGGCAAAAGTCAGTGCCTGCCTTCAAAGAGCTTACAATCTAATAAGGAAAACAACATGCAAGCAAATATATGCCAAGCAAGTGATATACAGAATAAATAGGAAATAATTAGTAGAAGGGAAGGGAAGGGAAGGGAAGGGAAGGGAAGGGAAGGGAAGGGAAGGGAAGGGAAGGGAAGGGAAGGGAAGGGAAGGGAAGGGAAGGGAAGGGAAGGGAAGGGAAGGGAAGGGAAGGGAAGGGAAGGGAAGGGAAGGGAAGGGAAGGGAAGGGAAGGGAAGGGAAGGGAAGGGAAGGGAAGGGAAGGGAAGGGAAGGGAAGGGAAGGGAAGGGAAGGGAAGGGAAGGGAAGGGAAGGGAAGGGAAGGGAAGGGAAGGGAAGGGAAGGGAAGGGAAGGGAAGGGAAGGGAAGGGAAGGGAAGGGAAGGGAAGGGAAGGGAAGGGAAGGGAAGGGAAGGGAAGGGAAGGGAAGGGAAGGGAAGGGAAGGGAAGGGAAGGGAAGGGAAGGGAAGGGAAGGGAAGGGAAGGGAAGGGAAGGGAAGGGAAGGGAAGGGAAGGGAAGGGAAGGGAAGGGAAGGGAAGGGAAGGGAAGGGAAGGGAAGGGAAGGGAAGGGAAGGGAAGGGAAGGGAAGGGAAGGGAAGGGAAG
>NC_058130.1:373362969-373376830 GCF_016433145.1 Gracilinanus agilis
GGAAGGAAGGAAGGAAGGAAGGAAGGAAGGAAGGAAGGAAGGAAAGGTCACAGTAAAAAAAAAAAGAAGAAAAGATGGTTAATTTCCATTTCTCCACTCATTACTGAGTATTTCCACAGCTGCAGAAATTGGGGCCAAATATGGAGAATCTCTTAAACCATCAGCCTAAGACTGCACAATGTAACTGACAATGATAATACATGTTTACAATACTTTATAGTCAACAGAAGACGTTACATAATTAAAGGAAGTGGGCATTTCAGACTTCTCATGCTCAAATGCTATTTTTGATTCACTTCTAACTTCCTTATTTAAACATTCTTTCCCCTAATTTAGCCAAGAGATTCTTTTTCAGTGAGCACAAGCCACATGGAAAGTTACAATTTTTAAGTTCCTGCCATTTCTGAGTTCCCTATGAGCCAAATGAAGATTAAGTTGTTGGTCCCCAGAAATCTAACTTTTTTAAAAATCACATTTGGGCTAAAATCAAGCATAGAGATTTTCATCCCAAAATGATAATTTTAGAAACACAATGAACAAACAAATAGGGAAGTTCTATGTTCCTAAGGACAAAGTAAATGATCCAAGAGGAGGCAGGTTCTCAATGACCTAAGAGAATGATAAGGGTGGACCTTATCTCACTGATTGGTATTAAGTGAATAAAGGCAAATTGTTATAATTTTAAATGTTATATAAAAACACTACATGCAACAGAAACATAATCTCAAGGATACATATCTCACTATCCAAATAAATTACCTTAGAAAATTCTGGTCTATCATATGTATCCCTACTATTAAGTCTCTCAGGTATCGATAACTAGGAAAAAAATCAGCTGTTAGAACACACTGGTATGCACCCTTAAGGAATGGAATTGCTTTTTTCTGAATAAAATTTCAGGCCAGCTATGAATTTAGAAGAAATAATCACAAATTGCAGCATTAGTTTTTGTCCTCATATATAAAAAGATTCTAAATCTTATCCCTACAACTAACATCAAACACACAAAGATAATTTACCATCAGAGTTCATTATCTTCTTCTCACTCCATTTCCAGCCCCCAGCACAATTCCTCCTTCACCCTAACTTCCCCATCTCTGTTGATAGTCTCATTAATCTTCCTCTCATATTAAAAACTTCATTCAGATTTGGCTCTTCCCATTATTGCTGATTATTTCTTTAATGTTTGTAATAACCATCCCTTATTTCCATTTCCTTTGATACTAACTTTGTTCAGGTAACGATTCCCTAATACTTGGCCTTTTATAATAATTCCAGAGTGACTTCTCTACCTTCATTCCTTTCCACACTCACTAGTCAAATCACTGTATATACAATAATCCAAATCACTTTCTTGAAACACTATTTTAACTAGATGTCCCTCTATTTGGAAACTTTCAAAAAGCTCCCATTTCCGACAGAATAAATGATGGTCTCCTCATCATGCTGTTCAAGGTCTTCTACAATTTGTACCCAACCTTCATTTCCTGCTTTATCTCCCGTTGCTTCCAAAAGTGAGCCCTTTTCAATCAAATTGAGTATGTTTTTTCCTTGAATATACCACTCCCTTTCCTATCTCTACAATTTTGTTCCTTCAACTACTCCAATCAGAGTACCCACATCCTCTCCCACTCTACACTTCTCAAAATTTTTCCCATCCTTCAAGGCAAATTTCAAGAGGAACACTCAGAACTGATTTAATTGGGGGGGGGGGAACATCCCCCAAAAAATGTTGATTAATATATAGATTTCAACTTACTGAGTATCTCTCATAGAATTTCATAAGACAATATTTTAGCAATGGTTTTTCAACTTTTTTTAATCAGAGACTTGAAGGAAGAGATTCAATGCTTATCAGCTTAATGATACAAGGCAAGTAACATAGGTAACACATTATGTTATAGAACTGAGATGCAAAGTAATTTAAAAAAACAAAAAATAAGAAGCTAATAAAATATGTGCTTATCTCTACATCCAGGATCCATGATAATATTTGGTATAAGATTCCTTCCTCTAACATAAATTGAAATATCTTCATATTTTAACTAATTAATTTGTGATCATATTTGCTGTGGCATAAAAAATTCATCACATCATGGCTTACATTGTGAAAATAAACTTCTGTAAACTTAATTAAATCGATCCTCACTTATTGACCATCAGACTATTAACAGGCTTATATCTATAGGTTTGACAGTCAAGACCTGTCAAACCTTGTGTTTCACTGGAATAGCACTTAAGAAACCAATGCCACTTCCTTCACCCATAAGTGTGGGTTTTGGTGAATATAAATGAAACTTTATAGGTTTAAGTATTACATTCATCACTTGGTTTTTGAAATATCAACCACCCAGATACAGGTCAGGGAGAATACAGCCAAATTTGCAAAAGATGGAAGGATTCCAGTAGACTACAAGCTAATTTTGCTGCCATATTAGTACATGGAAGCCAAAAAAAAATCTAATGTTATCTTAAATAAGTAAAATGTCCTGACTAGTAGATATACCTTACTTGACCTGCTGCACCAAATATATTATATAGTGTCCAATTCTGTGCATTACATTTATGAAGGATATTAGGAAGACTTATAGAGGAAAGAGAACCGGATAATAAAGGAGACTAGAAATCATACCTTAAAGGTATTAGTTGAAAGAACTAGAAAATAAGAGTCTTGAAGAGACCATGATCTTCATCTTCTTCTAAAGGGTTACCATATGGAAAAAGAATAAGAATTGTTCTATTTGGTTCCTAAAAGACTAATTAGAATCAGTGGGTTGAAGTTGCAGAGATGTGGCTTCAGACTTAATACAAGGAAAAATTTGATAACTTAGTTTGGAGCTGTCCAATTGAAGAATAGGCTTATTGAAAATGTCACACATTACTTCTCATTTCAGATCTTCAGTAACCATTTTATCGAGGCCACATATCGTTGTTCTTGAAGATAGCATTCATATTTTAGAGAAAGATTGAGCTTGATATTTCTTGAGGTCCCTTCCAAATTCTATAATTCTATGATTCTGTGGTGGGAAAAATCTTTATGAAGCCTTCTCACATCACTATAGGTAAAAAAGATCATTTTCTCTTCTGAACATCTAAAGTAACTTGTACTCCTTTTAATGGGATTTCTCACAGTCTGTCCAATATTATACTGATTTATTTGCTTGTGTATCTCATTCACCCTCCTAAAGTGAAATCATCTCTGTAATTATGCCTGTCTTTTAACCTTTACATAGCAGTTGTCCAATAAATACTGAGTAAATAGAGCAGCTTCATCTCTATTATGGATATTTTGGACATCTCTTCCTAGATCAAAGTCAACATACCTAAAATTCAATTCATCTTTACTCTAAATTTACCCCCTTCCTAAATTTGTCGAGCTATATTGAAGACACCATCAACTCCCAGTCACCCATATTCAAAATCTAAGAATCACACTTTACTCTTTTCTCTTTTCTGCATATCCAAACATTTCTCAAATCCTATTTGTTCTCCTTCCATAGTATCTTTCCCATCTATCTCCTTTCTCTCCACTTACACAATTGTAACCAGTTCAGGAATTCATTAATTTATACATAGACCACTATAGTATTTCTTGTTCCTGCTTCCAGTCTCTCCCCTGTCCAATCCACCCACTACATAGTTACCAAAATAACTTTCTTAAATATAAGCCAGGTGTCTTCACACAATCTATGCCTTCTCCATTCCTACATAAACTCTACCTGCTCCCTCCTCTACCTACTAATCTTAAATTATACCTCTGTAACTAAGCTTTCACCTTTTCTTGTCCATATCCAGACCTCCACTGCACTCCCCAGACATCTTGTATCATGCCATTCAAGGACCCATCCCCCAATTCCACTTTATTTGTTGCCTTTTCCCAAGAATGTAAGGTTCATGAGGATAGGAACTTAGCAAGTTCCTGGAACTTAGCATTTAATAAAAGCTTACTTTCTCTCTATCTTTTTCTCTCTCCCTACCCCCATTTGACCCTATCATTCGCAAACAAAAAATTTCTTTGTTTCCTTATTATTCCCTAATCTCTCCCAATATAATGATTCCTTTCCTATCACCTTCAAATATCCCCCAAATTGTCCCTGCACCTATAAAACTTTCAGCAGTGGGTCTTGCCATCTTCTTAAACTATTGTCCTATGTCTCTTCTTTCTCGGTCAAATTCTTATAAAAGTTATGTAAACTCATATTCTCTCTCACACATACACACATGTGTGCCTACACACACATATATATATGCACATGCAAACACACAGACACACACACATTAGTCTTCAGGGGAAAAGATGTAGGGTAAATGAGTGGAATCAGTGAATTAGGTGGGATTAGGCTTACATTTTAGCTCAGTTTCTATATAACATTAGTCTCACCACTCACTAAGTCATTCCAGTAAATTTAAGTATCTAGGTTCTGCTATACCCTTTGGGGTGTCACTGCTGAGCTTCCTCCAATATTCAACCTGGAATGCTGGACTCCTACATCTCCATCATTTCATCTTGAACTTCTAAGCTATGTTGGAGATTCTACTCTTTGTACTTAGAACGAAAAAAGTTAATATAAAGGCCAAAGACCTAAGCCCATTTCTTGGAGCCACATGGCAAATGGAGATGAATGGAAAGGAGGGTGTCCTCAGGCCCTCACCTCTTACCGCTTAGTAGGAAGGGAAGAGTCCTTGAGACTCAAACATAAAAGAAGCAAATACCCTCATAGATGCTGAGTCAGATCATTTTAAAGATACTGAGTATTCCATTTACATAGTTAATGAAAAAAGACTTCTCAATCATGTGCTAGGTCCATAGATTCCTCTTGTCCCCTGGGAGCAGGAACCCAAACACCATATTAGAAGATCTAGGCATATGCCAAGATTCTATTACACTTACATATATAGTATAATATAGCACTCTACAATTTATAAGGCAATTTCCTCTCAATAATGCTATGAGATATGTCTTAGCAGTATTATTAGCTCCATGTATAAATGAAGAAATAATCATATAGAGGCAAAAAAAATCACTTCCTTATAGTCACTGTCAGCAGGGGACAAAGACAAGACTCAGCAATATGTTTGGACTTCAAGAATAGTATTCTTTCTTCTATAAATGTTTCCTCTAAAGAGGAAATATCATATACAACCAGGGCATCTATCCATGATTAGAAGTCATCAACTTGAATGCATTCCAGTAAGTGACAACTGATTATAAAATCATAAATGATGAAGTTTCTTCTGAGTACCCAAGCCATTCTCTCAAGAATTTAAAAACTACTACTCTTTAAGAATCCTTCATATTTTTAAGTCTGGCAAATCACTTAGTTTGTCGAACATATTTTTAAGAATCTTTTGTATCATATTATATCATATCATCGCTATTCTTATTTTATAATTTGTTATATCAATATGTTAATATTAATATATTATTGTGTTATATATGTATATATGACACTCAAAAGTTCACAGTTAAATGTTTATTATTTCCATTCTCAGCATTTATTTTATAGAATCATTAGGCAATTTGATTTTAAGTGTTGTAGAATCAAAAGAACTCTGATTCTAGTATTGGAAGGCTTCAATTAAAATACTTCCTCTGACAACTCCCTGGTTGACCATGCACAAGTCACTAAATTTCTATGGGTATTAGTTTCCTCAACAGTAAAATGATGGAGTTAGACTAACTAGTTGACCTCTGAGGTATCTCCCAAATCTAGATCTATGACACTATAATCCTTATGAAATCTTGGCTATAAAGAGGCTGCACTATTGGCATAAAATGGAAGTTTGCTAAAGAAATCAGAGAGGGCTACTATTGAGCTTTCCTACTGAAAACCATGAATCCCAAATCCTATTCAACCTAAATTTCATGTTATCATCACATTATACAACCAGGGCATCTATCCACGATTAGAAGTCATCAACTCAAATATATTCCAGTAAATAACAACTGATCTTAAAATCATAATTGATGAAACTTCTTCTGAGTACACTAAGCCATTCTCCCAACATTTTAAAAACTCCTACTCATTAAGAATCCTTCATAGGGGGCAGCTGGGTAGCTCAGTGATTGAGAGTTGGGCCTAGAGACGGGAAGTCCTAGGTTCAAAGCTGGCCTCAGATACTTCCCAGCTGTGTGACCCTGGGCAGGTCACTTGACCCCCATTGCCCACCCTTACCACTCTTCCACCTATGAGCCAATACACAGAAGTTAAGGGTTTGGAAAAAAAGAATCCTTCATATTTTTCAGCCTAGCAAATCACTTAGTTTGTTGAAGCACTTGTTTTGCATATGCCAAATAAAAGTTTGCCCTCATAAAGCAGGGAAGAAACATTGAAAAGTGGAAAGGGTGACCTCAAAGAAGACCCATCAGATCTACATTGTAGTCTCAGCTATCCTACCTGTTTTATAGGAACACAAGGGGTTCAGGGAAGACTTGTGCCTCTGGTATGAGGGCTTGCTGAGCCTTTTTCAGGACTGTCCATATGCCTTTGGTGCCCACCTTTCACCCAGCCCTCACCTATGACTCAAAGAAATTAATGCATATGCAGTGGCTATACCCAGGTGAGCCCTCTTGGCACTCAGACTAAACCAAGTTGAAGGTAATTGGCAGGGCTCAAACTCATCAGTAAGTTAGGAGGATATCTAATCCAGGCATGTGAATATTAAGGGACAGATTGGAACAATTTGTTCCAATTGTCAGGAAGGAGGCAGAAGTGGGCATCATGGGGTGCATAGACCTTTGTAATGCAATGAAAAAAACAAGGTCATTCACTAAATCCCAAGCCATCACCAGTCATCTTGACATTTGCCTTGGCACTGTACTTCATTGATTCTGGAAGACTAAGAACAATGACTTTGTGCAGTTCTACATCATCTAAAGCCAGTTTATACATGAGTCAAAAGACATCACCAGTCATGCCATTTCTGCTCCTCTTCAAATACAAAGAACAACAACTTATATAGATAAAGTGTTTCATGTTATATTGGAAGCTCCTTGAGGATAGGAACTATTTCACTTTTAATTTTGTATTACAAGTGCTTAACACATTACCTGGCACACATCAGGTGTTTAATAAATATTTACAGATTGATTGATTGATCTGGCTGACCTGGTAAGAAAAACTTGGAAAAACTGTAAGTCACAAAAATGCAAATTTAATTTTGATTCAAGGACAAATTTCCTGACAGTTACTGCAACCAAAAGGAGAATGGGTTGTTGCAAAAGGATGTGGTTCATCCCAACCAATGTCTTTATGCAAAGGATGGTATATTAAAGAGATTTGGATTAGTTTATTTGGACTCTGAAGTCCTTTCCACCTCTAAGTTTTTGTGAGGTAGGCTCTAGGAATATTATTTTCTCCCATTTTACAAATGAGAAAACTGAATATAAGAGAATTGAAGTGACTTATCCAAGGCCACTCAGTAAGTTATAGAGAGTACAAATTCAGGTATTTTAACTATGTATGTATATAACATATATTATATGTTAGTGGTAGCAAATAAATACAAATAACTAAAGGACTATAATATGCTTTAACAAACAGATTCCTCAAGTAAAAGCAAAGTAATTGGAGATTTAATGTAATGGTATAACCTAAAAATATAAGAATCTCTACCAATTATCTCAACAACCATGTAAGTTAAGGATTATCTAGGCACTATTTGTGACTACTCAACATCTAGAAACTGAGACTTCAAGAGATAAACTAAGTGCCTGTGATCATACACTGGATCACAAGCACAAACATGGAAAATGCATTCCTGTGGTCCTTGTGGTAACTTTTTAATTCGGGCTATTGCCTTTCATTGATGAATTAATTAAAATCTCTCTTTGTCCCTTCTCTGGATGGTGGAGTACTGGTAAGTTCCTTGAAAACAATGTTCTACTATTCAAATTGCAAGTAGACAGGCCTTTCTGTCTGAATGGTATAAGAACTCTTTGACTCACAAAGCCTTTATGACCTAGCTCTAGTCACTTGAAGATTCAGCCATATCCCAACAATGCACTGTGAGGATATGCCATTAATTTTAGGAAATAGAATTCATAAATAAAAATAAGATGACTTCTGTCAGAATTTATCATTCTTAAAGCACATAACTCATAAGGAAGCCTAATAAACATAAAGCCCCATTTTAGCATAGTCATCATCAGTAACCTAAAAAAATTAGCCTTCCAGAATTAATGCATTAAGTATTCATTCTCACTGTTACCATTTGGCTCAACTTTTGTGTATGGCATCTTGCCATATGAGAATGGACTGAAGAAACTGGAGGTGTTTATCCCAAAGTAGAGAAGATGATATCTGTCTTCAAAAATTTTAAAAGCTGTCCCATGGAAGAATGAATAGGTTTAGTCTTCTTGGTCCCAGTGGGCAGAACTAGGAGAAATGAGTCAAAATGGCAAGAAGTTAAATTTAGGCTTGTGGTAAGGAGAAACTTCTGAACAATTAGCACTGACTGAAAGAGGAATGTACTGCTTCAGGAAGCACTGGATTTTCTCTCACTGAAGTCTTTGAACAAAGGATGGATAACAGCTTGTAATAGTTCTAAGATCATTTGAGTCTTTGATAGCTATTAGAAAAATGAGAAACTTCTTAGGATTTCAACTTTTTTTCTCTCTTTTTCTGATAGTCAGTGAGTCAACAAGAATTTATTAAGGGTTTGTTATATTCTGAGCATTATGCTAAGCTCTGGAGACACCCCTAAAAAGGGCATAAAGCAAACAAAAATTGTCTCTTCCCTCATGGAGTTCATATTCTAATGAGTAGACAACATGTAAATAATTCAGTGTCCATGTCAGGTCTATGGGTCTTGAGTTATGTACTTCAAAATTCCCTAGCGCAGTTTTAACCAGATTAAAATATATTTGTGGGGGGAATAAGGTGGCTCAGTGAACCAAGAACAAGTCTTAACTTCAGACTCTTTTGAGTAATTCGTTTAAACCCTATTATTACCTAGCCCTTATTACTCAGATACTTAGTATTGATTCTAAGACAGAAGGCAAGGTTGTTTTTTTTTCTTTTACATAACTGGGAAATGTTTAATGAAGTAAATTAAAATCCAGTTGTGTAATTAGAATTTCTGTACCCTAAAAATATTATTCCCAGCACCTCACTCTCCTCTCATGTTACGTGCTGATGTAGGGAGGATATAAGTTTGGTGTAGCCCCACCTCTCTCTGATCTGATCGGTTTGGTGGAGGTAGAGTGAGGTGAGTAGCAGGAGAATCTATTCATGTGGCCTTATATTTTCTTAGATAATTACCTTTCTATTCTTTTACTTCAAGTGATTATTAATAAACTTTATAAAATATAATACTTGGAATGTTGAATATTAATTTAAATCCTGCACAATATAGCATAGACAGTGTTAGTTTGTGATTTTCTAAGTCAATACATGGCCCACAACTCAATTTGAGTTTGACAACATTATTCTACAAGATATGTAATATACACATATATCCTTTAGAATATATATAGTATAAGAAAAATGTCTATTAGAGAGAGAAGCATTAGGGCTGGGGAGACCAGGAGAGGCCTTCTGAAGAAGGTGGAATTTGAGCTGATTCTTAAAGAAAGTCAAGGAAGCTAAAAAGGAAAGAAGAAGGAACAAAGCATTCAAGACACTGAAGGGGTGGAGAGGAGGGACAGTCAATGCAAAGGCATGGAGAGAGGAATTGGGACATCACATTCAAAGAATTGCAAGTAGGCAAGTGAAAATAGATCATTTTGTCCCTGGATGGGGAAATAAGGCATAAGATTTAAAGGTAGGTTGAGGTTAGATTAATAAGATATCAAACAGGTCTTTATATTTGATCTTGGTTGTAATAGGGAGTCACCAGAGCTCACTGAGTAGAGTGATGAAATAATCTTATGCATGAGAAAAAAACATCCTTTATATGGAGGATTACTGAGAGAGAAGAAATTTGAGGCAGGAAGATTGGCTAGATGACTTCTGGCCATAGTCTTCTATTACTACCATGCACTCTTCAAACTAGTAAGACCTGCCTCTTTGCTGCTTCATAAAGGTGACACTCCATTTCTCAGGCTCCAGGCATTTTCTCTTACTTTTTCCAACAACTCCAACAACTGGGAACTCCCTCTTTATTTCTGGTTTCTAGTTTTCCTGGCTTCTTTCAAGTCCCAACTAAAACCATGTTTTTTTATAGAAAGTCTCTTCCAACTTCTCTTAATTCTACTGTCTCCTATTTGTTAATTATTTCCTATTTATCTTACATATAGTTTGTTTGTACATATTTGTTTGCTTCTTGTCTCCCCTATTAGTATGTGAGCTCTTTGAGGGCAAGGACAGTCTCTTACCTTCCTTACATCTCTAGTGCTAAGCACAATTGATTGGCTTTACTATTGCAGGCCAAAGGGAGTAATAATAAATGTCTGAGCTAGGGTTGTAATTGGACCACTAGCAAGACAATGTGATTTCATTAAAAAAAAAAGATTTGGAAATGCTAAGTTTTGGAGTAGATTTTGTAGCCTGATCTCCTGATTCCTTCTGACCAAACCCTCTGCTCCATTCTTTTTTTCTCTTCTTACTTAACTAATTCTCATTCATAATGATGATATTCTTTGTAGCACCTAAAGATATTTGGAGTACTATATCAACCCCCTCAAAAGAAAAAAAATAAATGGAAAATTGTATTACATGGATTACAAAGTCAAAGTGGTATATTTTCCCTAATGGGGAAAAAATAGCAGAGTGATTCATTCAAAGTTAATTCTTAAATTAAAAATCCCCAGATGAAAACTAAATTAGAAATACTAAAAATCAAGGGAGAAATTAATAAAATCGAAAGTAAAAGAACTATTGAATTAATAAATAAGACTAGAAGCTGGTACTTTGAAAAAACAGATAAAATAGACAAAGTACTGGTCAATCTAATAAAAAAAGGAAAGAAGAAAACCAAATTGACAGTATCAAAGATGAAAAGGGAAACCTCACCTCTAATGAAGGGGAAATTAAGGCAATCATTAAAAACTATTTTGCCCAATTATATGGCAATGAATATAACAATTTAGGAGATATGGATGAATATTTACAAAAATATAAACTGCCTAGATTAACAGCAGAAGAAATAGAATACCTAAATAATCCCATATCAGAAAAAGAAATTGAACAAGCCATCAAAGAATTCCCTAAGAAAAAATCGCCAGGGCCTGATGGATTTACAAGTGAATTCTATCAGACATTCAAAGAGCAACTAATCCCAATACTATACAAATTATTTGATATGATAAGCAAAGAAGGAGTCCTACCAAATTCCTTTTATGACACAGATATGGTACTGATCCCAAAGCCAGGGAGATCAAAAACAGAGAAAGAAAACTACAGACCAATCTCCCTAATGAACATAGATGCAAAAATCTTAAATAGAATACTAGCAAAGAGACTCCAGGAAGTGATCAAGAGGATCATCCACCATGATCAGGTGGGATTTATACCAGGAATGCATCTCTTTATAGATGATATGATGGTATATGTGGAAAATTCTAGAGATTCAACTAAAAAGTTACTTGAAACTATTAATAATTTCAGCAAAGTAGCAGTATATAAAATAAACCCACATAAACACTAACAAAGATCTGCAAGAATAAAAAGAAAGAGATGACCCATTTAAAATAACCACAAACAAAATAAAATGCCTGGGAGTAAGCCTGCCAAAATAAACACAGGAACTACATGGCACTTTTTACACAAATAAATTCAGTCTTAAGTAATTGGAGAAATACTAATTATTCACAAGTAAGCAGAGCCAATATAATTAAAATTAAAATCCTACCTAAATTGATGTTCTTATTTAATGTCATCTCAATTAAATTATCCAAAATTTATTTTATTGAGCTAGAAAAAATAACAATTCATTTAATGAACAAAAGATCAAGAATATCAAAGAAATGAATGAAAAAATGTAAAGGAAGGCAGTCTAAGCAATGCCAGGGTTTAAACTGTATTAGAAAGCAGTAATTATCAAAATGATCTGGCCCTGGCTAAGAAATAAAAAGGTAGATTGGTGGAACAGAACTGACATAAAATAAAAGTAGTAAGAGATTATAGTAACCTTATATTTGACAAAAGTATAGTTCCAAGTTTGTGGGATAAGGAACTTGCAAAAAAAATTGCTGAAATAATTGATAAGTAGTTTGACAGAAACTAGGTATAGATGGAACAGTATCTTTCTCACTAAAATAAAAATGGATACATTCCCTAGACATAAAAGAAGATATCAGAAACAAATTTAGAAGTACAGGGAACATATTTGCTGTCAAATTTATGGATAGGAGAGGAATTTTTGAGTAAACAAGAGATATCATTATGAGATATCAAAAGTATAATTATGATTACATAAATTTAAAAAGTTTTGCACAAATAAAAAGAGTGTAGCCAAGATTATAAAGAGCAGAGATTCAGCTCGCTGTGCACTAGGGCCCCAACTCCAGGACCTCTTGCTGCCTCCTCCACCGGGCCCTTCTTCCTTCATCAGCTCCAGCCTCAACCCACCGGGGTCCCCGAAGTACAGTGTCTCAGTGTCCCTGCAGTGCTGGTGGCCCCCAAAGGCAATCATATTGGATGGACTGAGCTCCCTGCCCACGCAGATGGATTATAAAGGTCAGAAGTTAGCTGAACAGATGTTTCAGGGAATAATTCTTTTTTTTCTACAGTAATTGGCATTATCTATGGATATGTGGCTGAACAGTTTGGTTGGACAGTCTATATTGTTATGGCTGGATTTGCTTTTTCATGCTTGCTGACACTTCTTCCATGGCCCATATATCGCCAACACCCCCTCAAATGGCTCCCTGTTCAAGACTCAAGATCAGAAGACAAGAAACCAGGAGAGAAAAAAATAAAAAGGCATTCTAAAAATAACTGAAACATGCCATATGGTCAACCTTATGACAGCCATTCAGTTTGAGAAACTATCTCTTGATTTGTCATATCCATAACAAAATAAAATTACCTAAATTATTGTTGCTGAGCTGTGTTAGAATTTGCTTGTTATCTTTTGTTTACTAAAAGCAACTGGGTTTTTGTTCATAAACATTTTCAGTTTTTAGCTTCATAAATTTTCTGTGAAATGGAGGAAAGACAAATTCTTGTCACATGGAATATGCCTCCAAATATGCAAGTTCTTTAAAGCCCACTAATATTTCATGAGATGAATATTGTAATTGTTGCAGTATTTTCTACATTTCATTTTGATTAATTAAAACAATTCTGCACTGGTTTTTTTTTTCGGTAAAACAAAGTTTCATTAAAGTTTTACATTATTAAACGGTCTTTTATGCAGTAAAAAAAAAAGCATAAAATCAGGGAATTTCAGATATTTCCTCAGACAGAGATGTCCTATCTAAAATATAGAAAGAATTTTATCAAATTGATTACCATACCTCAACTGATAGTCAAAAGATATGAACAGATAGTTCTGAGATAAAGAAATCAAAACATTATATATAAGTAAATGAAAAATGCTCTAAATCATGACTGATTAGAGAAATACAAATCAAAACAATCCTGAGATATCATCTTACACCAGTGATTCCCAAAGTGGGCGCTACTGCCCCTGGTGGGTGCTGCAGTGATCCAGGGGGGTGTAGTGATAGCCACAGGTGCATTTATCTTTCCTATTAATTGCTATTAAATTTTTTTTAAAAATTAGTTTCCAAACAATATGGGAGAGATTAGGTTTAGATCAACATCTCACACCCTACACCAAGATAAATTCAGAATGGGTGAACGACTTGAATATAAAGAGGGAAACTATAAATAAGTTAAGTGAATACAGAATAGTATACTTGTCAGATCTCTGGGAAAGGAAAGACTTTAAAACCAAGCAAGAGTTAGAGAAA